>NW_028281566.1:0-227992 GCF_059751285.1 Brachycentrus maculatus | reverse complement strand
CCCCACCCAGGGCATATTTGCCTTTTGGTCTGCCTAACGTTTAATCTAATAATTTACGGTATTATAATCCAAGGCGTGAAGGAGAGGCGTGGCTCATCCCCGAAACGTCGGTCCATTGTGTGTTTAGTTCGGCGTGAATATTGCTGTATTGTGCTATGTGGGTCTGCAGCACAGATTCACAAACTGTGATCCGCGAAGCACACTTTGAGAACCTATATATACAAGTAGACAAATATTTACAGTGGAACCTCTCATAATAATAATAATAAAACCCTTATCCTCACCCAAATGGTGCATAGGGCACTGTGTCATATAAACGCAGTGTAATCTTGATCGTTTACACATGAAGGAAAGGTGATCAGCCCTCCGCTCCAGGTACCAGTCCAGGGTAATATTGAATAAATATTAGGTACAGTGGAAAGTCACTTATATTTATTATATTTCCAGGGGGGTTCAACCCCCCTGGAAATCGAACCCGGGACCTCCACAACGGTAGCCGAGCGTGCTGACGATTACACTACGGAGGCAGACAAAATATATTAAATATTTTTCAAATGCAGAAAAAACATTCAGGTTTTACCTAAAAACACATTAACTACGGAGGCAGACAAAAATATATTATAACTTAATTATAATATCCACCGGTTTCGAAGCTAACCGCTTCTTTATCAAGACTGATTAATACAATCGAAACCGGAAGACATTTAGAGTTATAATAAAATATTTATGGTAATTTTAAAACAAAGTTACATAATAATTATGAATATTTTTTGTTTTTATAAAAAATATCAATAATGATTGATAAAGAAGCGGTTAGCTTGGAAACCGGTAGACATTATAATTAAGTTATGATAAAATATTTATAGTGATTGTTGTATTGTTGTTCTGTTTTGTAATTCTGTCGTACAACCGTTTTCCACTCATTCGTCTGATGGAACGCATTTCAACGGCATTTTATCTACTTTTATCCTTCCTTTACCTATTCCACGTTTCGCTTCCACACATCAGTGATTTTCATCAATTGATCATAAATCTAGATTATGGAAATATCGCTCACTCCTTTCAAGAACGTCATAAATCAAAATACTTGATTTTTCAGCAGAACGTTTTTAAAGTTTAAAAATAAAACACAATGTATTAAAAATTCATATCAAGCCACTTATTGAACTTTTTACTGTGCAACAGATCTTTTTAGGTAAAACCTGAAGGTTTTTTCTCCATTTGAAAAATATTTAGTGTATTAAAAAAATAATTAAACAATACATTTTCTTCAAAATGCAAAAACAATACTTTCTGCCCTGTAGCGGGTAAATATTAAGTTAAAAATATGCCTCTTTTTCTGGGATATAGTACATTTTCTGGGCATTCCAAAAACATGCACAACTGAAAATTAACGATTTTTGATTTATGACGTTCTTGAAAGGAGTGAGTGATATAAGGACTCTTATAAGCACTAAATAGTAAAACATTTAGTACTTATAAGGTTCCAGCGCAAAAAAGTTTGATATCCGATGGCCTAGAGGAATTATTAGTACCGAAGTATTAATGTTCGTACTGCGCTCTCGTTATCGCCAGTGGCGTAACCAGAGTGAGTTTTTTCTTTGAAAGCGGGCAGCGATTCACTTCACAACTAAACGAAAAAAAACATAAAAAGTATCCTGTAGGTACTGTAGATGTAGACGAGTGTAGATGTATAGGCAGTGATAGGAGTATTGATTTTTTTAAAGGTTAACATTAAAATCGAGATACAATTTCGTTTTACATTGATAATAAATTTCGCAACTTAGTTCATTAAAAAAAATGCTTCGTAAGAGAAGGTCTGTAAGGAAGCCTAGATGCTTCTGTACCAGATCTGGGAATGCGGTGGGACAGCTTTCAACGTAGATCAAATTGGATATTCTCAATGATTTGGAATCAATGGCCATTACTAACTCGATAGCTTTTCCTCTAGGTACCTTATTATTGATGCCTGTTACAGCCAGGCTTCCACGAATATGTGAACTCTTTACCTTATCTCTAAGGGACACTCCAGCTGACCATAGCATTCGCATTTCAGCAGTTTCTAGTGGCTTGCAGTAGGTGTTATACATCTTCCAGTATTCGGAGCTACAGGGGAGTGCGGGTCTGACAATTGTTTGGTAGACTTTTCCCCTTAGCTTGGTTGGCAGCTTGGGTCACAAAGGACTCCTTACGTCCAAACTGCATATATATTTAAGTAAATACATACACATTGTATATATATGGATGAATTGTGACAGTCGGTAAGGCAGATCGCGCAAATCTACCACCAGACGTCGCATGCGTCGCACTGGAAAAAACAAGAGACGTCAGAAGAAATAATATGGTATTTGGTGAAAGTTTCGTATTATATGTGAATTATAAAAGACTGTTATAGAACAAACATTCACTGTCGTTCCTTTAATAACAAAGCAACACATTGTTTGTTTTATTATTTCATACCCACTTAATTACAAAGAAAAATATTGCTATTATATATATATATATATATATGTATGTATATATATATGTATATATATATATATGTATGTATATATATATGTATATATATATATATATATATATATATATATATATATATATATATATATATATATATATATATATATATATATATATATATATATATATATGTATGTATATATATATATATATATATATATATATATATATATATATATATATATATATATATATATATATATATATATATATGTATGGTTTGGACGTCACTGGTTGTTATTTTGGGCGTATCTCCATCTCAGATTTATGATCTGTACTTATTTGTATCTCGGTTACAGCTTACAGCCTCCCCAAAGTAATTGGTGCAAATTGTTATCCATATCAATGGAAGGGTGACTTTTACAGCGATTTATACAATCATTATAAAAACTGTCGTTATTTTTTCAATTTATAATTTAAGCTGCCCCCCGTAGTGCAGTGGTTAGCGCGTTTGGCTACCATTTGTCAACCTATATTTTAACTGCTCTTTGATTTTTTTATACCTCACCCTGTGCAGGTTTTAATGCAGCACCACTAATTAGTTTGCATTGGTGTCATTTTATGTTTGTAAATAAGATAACACTACATCAACCGAATGTAATGAGGCTACTTTAATTCATGTAGTATGTACATTACAACACAATTGTTTTAATGAAAAAATATCTGAGAATAAATGAAAACATTTTTTTTTATTTATGAGAACAATTTATTTTGATAAAATAAAATCAGAATGCTTAAAGTTTTGATCCATTCCTAAAAAACATTCTTAATTTTATGAAAATGTCGTTCGAATGTTCATTGTTTTGAGAAAATTCTATCAGAATATATTCATAGTTTAAAGAAAATTAATTCGAATGAATATAATTTAAGCAAAAGTTATTTGAACACACAGTTTTCTTTATAAATGTACTTTCTAATTTTTAGAAAATACTATTTTAATGTTCATAGTTTTGTGAAAATGTCGATCGAATGTTCATGATTTTGAGAAAATGCTATTTGAATAGTCATAGTTTAATAAAAATGTGAGTATAGCGTTCTTGATCTTGAGGAAATGCTTTTAATTCTAAAACTATTCTTATTCTTATATTTATATTCTAAAACATTCTTCATACTATGAACATTCGTTCATAGTATGAAGAATATATTAGAATGTTCATAGTATTATAGAGATGTAATTCGAATGTTCATGATTTTGAGAGAATGCTATTTGATTATTCATAGTTCAATAAAAATGTAATCAGAGTGTTCATGATCTTGAGGAAATACTTTTAAAATGTTCATAGTATTATGGAGATGTAATTCAAATGTTCATGATTTTGAGAAAATGCTATTTGAATATTCATACTTTAATAAAAATGTAAGTAGAGCGTTCATGATTTTGAGGAAATGCTTTTAGAATGTTCATTATTATCGAGATGTAATTCGAATGTTCATGATTTTGAGAAAATGCTATTTGAATATTCATAGTTTTGAGAAAATACTTTTTAAACGTTCACGGTCTGAACTCGTGATTGGATAATCTGATTTACCGCGTTCCACCACACCATCATTTGCCATTCATATTATTCAATTTGAAACCCAACCAACGAATGATATTCAGAACATTCAAGAGGTGAGTCTATAACACCGGTCAAAGTTTGAGAAAGTACAAAAAATACAAACAAACAAACAAAACAAACAGTACAAAAATAAAAATGAAAAATAAAACATTTGGGTGTAAAGGTTTGGACAACATCAGACTGGTCTGATGATGTCGGTTACGACGAAACCCGGTTACTGGTCAAATAAAATTCACGTGAAATAGTTACATAGTTGTTATTTTATTATATAAAATGCAGTACACCAAGAAATGTCAGTACAAAACTTAAATAGAAATACTTGTTCACAAATCTGGATTATCTGCAATTATATGAGTTATTTTTCATATTATTTTTAATATCTCAACAAAGATAAAGAAGAATATAAGAGTCTGGGCATCTACGATCGAAATTTGGTCAAATTATAAGCGAAAAAAGAAGAAAATGATATTTTCTGGCGTTTCTCATGTATGTGATAATAAACCAGGATTCGGATTTCACATACTAATAAAACAGTTTCTGATCAATAAAAAACTTCTTTTTATCTCATCAATAGATGTCTCTAGTGACATTCTAGTGATTCAAGAACAATGATTCGAAATTTCGACTGAATATATATATATATATATATATATATATATATATATATATATATATATATATATATATATATATATATATATATATATATATATATATATATATATATATATATATATATATATATATATATATATATATATATATATATATATATATATATATATATATATATATATATATATATATATATATATATATATATATATATATATATATATATATATATATATATATATATATATATATATATATATATATATATATATATATATATATATATATATATATATATATATATATATATATATATATATATATATATATATATATATATATATATATATATATGAACCAATTTTGAAACATTTTTCATGAATCACTAGAGTTTCACTAGAGACATCTATTGGTGAGATGAAAAAAAGCTTTTTACTGAGCAGAAATAATTTTATTAGTATGTGAGGTCCAAATCCTGGATTGTAATCACACACATGAGAAACACCAGAAAATATCATTTTAATTTTTATTATTTAAGCTTATTATTGACCGGATAATTTATTTACAACATTTTGAGTGTGTCCAAATACTTGTTCACAAAATCTGGATTATCTCCAATCACAGGAGTTATTATCATATTAATATGAAAATAACTCCTGTAATTGGAGATAATCCAGATTTTGTGAACAAGTATTTGGACACACTCAAAATGTTGTAAATATGTGTATTACAAATATAAGGCAGAAATCTGTTATTATGTATGGAACAGCAAAACTGTTAATTTAGGTTTCTTGTGACCTGTACATCACCTTCTTTAAGTTTATCTTTTCATTAGTTACAAGTATTGTAAGTGAATTTCGGCTAGAATGATTTCAAACAAATTGTGCAAAAAAGACACTAAATCGATCGTCAGAATGATATCCAATGAATACAAGTAAGTGCTTAATCTGTTCGTTTATGAGGCCATTTGTTTTTGGACTCCCCTCTTAAGGCAAGCGTTACCTCGGGAAACGCAAGTCATCACAAGTCATTAACTGATAATTATCACGGGACCTGACAATGGTGTTTGTCTCTCGCGGTGTTAAATAGGTCCACCCGTACCTATCCAAGGATTACCTACTAAGTGCCCTTCTAGACGCGTGTCTTTCTAGACACGAAGAGTCGCCACTCAGTGGCGCGAGTCTACGGCGAGAAGAATTCCTTTTTTCCTCTGACATTTCTTCTCTTCTTATTCTTTTTTTCAATTTCAATTGATATATTTCAATTAATATATACATTACAAAAATTATAATAAATAATAATAATAAAACCCTTATCCGCACCCCAATGGTGCATAGGGCACTGCGTTATATAAACGCAGTGTTATCTTCATCGTTTACACATGAAGGAAAGGTGATCAGCCCTCCGCTTCAGGTACCAGTCCAGGGTAATATTGAATAAATATTACAGTGAAAAAATCTCTTATATTTATTTTACCCCCCTTGGGAATCGAACCCGGGACCTCCAGAACGGTAGCTGAGCGTGCTGACTATTACACTACGGAGGCGGACAAACTATAAAAAATTAAAATATCAATGAGTACGTATGAGTAAATACATTAAAATAAAACATATGCAAGAACTATTGCTAAAGGTGTAGAAGAATCCCGCTTCGGAAAACTCCTTCGGACACATGGAACAGATCAATATCCAATGAGATATTGTTCAACATAGCGGTAGCTCTTCCTACAGGCATAACCATCGGCAGGTTGGTCTTGTGTATAGGAATGTGAAACAATCTATGTCGACGCTGTCTTAGGTAACTATCGGGAATATGCAGAACAATGCTCCGGATAATTTCAGTATTTTTTTTCTGTTTGGTGTAGGCCTTGTGGCCTGTTGTTAAGAGGGATTAGCCTCCTGCGATGTCGATTCCCAGCTGCCAATCCATCTCTTCAGTCTTCAACCTTGCGGTTGCCCGTACAGTGCAATATGGGATAGTCAGGATGGTTCCATTCTCCTCACACCTTTGTCTCATTCATTGCCTTCCCCACCTAACGACATCATCCATCTCGCATATTTCCCTCTGAGATTTAAGTTCTAAAAATTAACTACTTATTTTTCTTTTTACTCTCATACGCTCCTTATTGTACAAAGGGGGCTAAATAATTTTTATTTAAATTAAGAACTTTCTGTATACATACTTTTTTTCAGATTTTTTCAAACACGAGATGCTGTAGATCGAGGGACGTGTTATCTTTAAATAGTACTGAATTGAAGTATTTACGTAGGTACTTAAAAAAAAGACATAGTATTATACCATATATGGTATAATACAATGTCTTTTTATTCCTACATATATTTACATATATTTATTTTTGTAAATTAATATGCCAATGTGTGCTTTATACTATAAATGTTAATACTACTAGAATACTAGTAACCTCATCAGCACCCATTGGTGCATAGGGTACTACAAACTAGTGCAACGTTAATTTGGTAATATATGACATGAAAGAAAGTCCTGCCAGTCTAGGCTAATATTAAATAAATATAAGGTATATTATAAGATTAAAACCAATATTTTTAGCTTTTCCACTTTATTTTTATTTGACCAGCGACCGGGTTTCGTCGTTACAGACTTCATCAGACCAGTCTGATGATGTCGGTAACGACGAAACCCGGTCGCTGGTCAAATAAAAATAAAGTGGAAAAGCTAAAAATATTGGTTTAATCTAATAATATATTAAATTGTAATTCCATCACGAAATGTCAGTGGAAAATATAAATCTATTATAAATATAAGGGTAAAAAAAACACTTTACCACATTAAGATATAAATATAAAAGTAACTCAGCGGAGAAGCCCAGATTTATGATTGAGATCTCAAAATGCTGTGTATTCGTATCAATAGGGTATTATCACTCGGGAGGAATATCTAATTTAACATACTCAACCTATAAAGGATTGTGTTAGACTCGTTTCGTGCTTATAACAGCCGATATAATCAATATTTTCATTCCTCATTTTCTTTTGCAAAATTCGCCTTCGTAAAAATGTTGTTTGCGTAAGCTGGGAACGAAATACGTCGCAAAAACGAATCCACACTACTACTATTACAGCTCTATAAAGAGATACATAAAGGGATACGCCCTATAACACACGCGATGACGTAAAATTTGATGACGTATGGCGGTGTCCGTTTTTTGTTTCATTCAAAAGCTTGAACCTTCATATCTCCCTTAGTTTTGTACAAATTTCAAAAGAATGTTACCGATAGTCTTGTGATTTTTATATTAATTGATTAGCCAATAATGACACATCATGAGAATGATCCATTAGGTTGACTTTTTACACCGGGCCGTAAAACAAAATTTCTCCTTTTATTCAAAGCAAACACAAGTAAATATATATATATATATATATATATATATATATATATATATATATATATATATATATATATATATATATATATATATATATATATATATATATATATATATATATATATATATATATATATATATATATTTATATATATATAAATGTATATATATATATATATATATATATATATATATATATATATATATATATATATATATATATATATATATATATATATATATATATATATATATATATATATATATATATATATATATATATATATATATATATATATATATATATATATATATATATATATATATATATATATATATATATATATATATATATATATATATATATATATATATATATATATATAAAAGATTAAACGAAAATGCGAATCAAACGTATTTATTAAATTAGAGTTAGGCAATACAAAAATTATCAGCTGAAATTGCGTGAAATTGTCACGATAGTGAAATACTTCCATCTGATATGAGATATGTTCTATGTGATATGATACGAACACTTAAAGAAAAAATACGTGAAATGCTCCGCAGGCTGCAAATAGGCACTCGGCGGGCCGCATGCGGCCCGCGAGCCGCGTTTTGGCCACCCTTGCATTAGATCCTAATGTATCTCCGGGTACTCTTGTGAAAAGCGCCTTAACTCTTAACCCATGCAAAGCCACAAAGACAATCGTATCGTCTCTGGTCACCGCGATAATTGAAATCGACAAACAACACAAAGAAGGCGGAATATCTAATATAATTTCACAATCACATTATAAGCGTAATGCTAAGTTGGGAGAATCACTTCTCCATCGCGATAACGTGAACATCTGGTGGAGCAAACGTGACTTGTACTTATGGACTTCTCAACATAGATGAAGAAGAATATGGAAGAGCTGAGATATGTCAAAGGGTGTTAAGGGATCACTCTTCACAGGTGCAACAAAAAAAACCAGTCAAATGTTAATACTGCATTTTATTTTCTGACATCTCATCAAAGACGAAGAAGAATATGGAAGTCTGGGCATTTACGGGGCTGACGACCGTCATAGGCAGGTTCAAGTGATCACTTTACACACGTGTAACATTCACCAATTCTGCCCATTATTGACAACCACACTACTCAAATTCTTGGAAGTTCCATATATATGAACCAATTTTGAAACATTGTTCTTGAATCACCAGAACTTCACTAAAGACATCTATTGGTGAGATGAAAAGAAGCTTTTTATTGAGCAGAAACTCTTGCGTATGTGAGGTCCGAATTCTGGATTATAATCACACAGATGAGAAACGCCAGAAAATATCATTTTAATTTTTATTATTTAGGCTTTTAATTTAAATGCCAAATAAATACCAAGACTTCCATATTCTTCTTCATCTTTTATGACATGTCAAAACATAATATGAAAATAACTCCTGCAATTGGAGATAATCCAGATTTTGTGAACAAGTATTTGGACACACTCAAAATGTCTTAAATACTGCATTTAAAAAAAGTAATTAAAATGCCACTTACGTGGCAAATGGAAAAGAATTTAAAATTAAGTAAAAATTAATAAAAGAAAATAAAATCACTTAATCAGCATTTGAGAGGTCCGTTGGTACCCTCTTTGTAAACGCCCAGACTTTTTTTCTTTTCAGAAGTTATTTTCCTTACTCATTTACTTTATCATATCACTCACTCCTTTCAAGAGCGTCATAAATAAAAAAAACTTGATTTTTCAGGAGAACGTTTTTAAAGTTTAAAAATATAAAACAATGTTTTAAAAATAAATATCAAGCCACTTATTGAACTTTTTACTTTGCAACAGATCTTTTTAGGTAAAACCTGAAGGTTTTTTCTCCATTTGAAAAATATTTAGTATATTTAAAAAAATAATTAAACAATACCATTTCTTCAAAATGCAAAAACAACATTTTCTGCCCTGTAGCGAGTAAATATTAAGTTAAAAATATGCCTCTTTTGCTGGCATTTAGTACATTTTCTGGGAATTCCGAAAACATACACAACTGAAAATTGACGATTTTTGATTTATGACGTTCTTGAAAGGAGTGAGCGATATATTAACACGTCTTTGAATATCACTCTTTCTTATTTTGTATCTTTTCCTTAAAAAATCTTTGTTTTTCCTTCTATTTTTCTGGTTTGTATCGATCACAGTCAGCCTTCCACACACCTAGGTGCACATCTGGGCACATCCACAGAGCACACATCTCCGTCTCCCTTGAATGCTCGGATAAATGTGGTCGAGAAGACATTTTACGCCATGCACCTCAAACGACGAGATGTTTTTGTGCCGCCACCTTCCGGATATATGCGGACTACTCCAATCTCACGTTTGTGAATGAGTACAGGAAGATTACAAAATAATTTTACCACGCAAAATTGGAGGCTTTGGGCGTTTGTCCACTAAACGGAATTAGACGGAATGCTACCGTCCGGCACGTCAGTTAGCATATGAAACGGATGATTGGCTTGTGCTTTTGTCCATATTTCTTCGGATCGGTCCTCTTGATCGGTGCGCGTAAATTCGATCACGCTGAACTGTCGTAGTCGCTTTCACTTTTCAAAACCGGACTGCCGGACGGTAGAATTCCGGGTAGTGGACAATCACCGTTTGGATGGCATGGATTTTATAAACAATTCCTAGTCTAGCTAGCTTCCCTCCATACGGGTCAAAGCTAGTGGATTTATAATTTTCCCATGAATACGTTATAGACTCCCATGAGAAGGGGGACCAAATGTGATATCAATTTATTTTCACTTAACATTTTGACAAATCAACATAGATGAAGGAAAATATAAATGTCTGGGTTTTTATAGGGTTTTATGGTGTCGAGGCATGGACCCTCAAGGGGTACCCTTGAGTGTGTAAATGGTGCTATGGTGGTGAAGGGTAGTATTGTTTGCATGCTGTGTTAGTGATTGTCCTGACGAAGAGACGGGTACGTCTCGAAACCGGTAGACGTAAAATCTCGGTGAGTGGTTATATACTAATTTTATAAACATTTTTGTAAAAAAAAAATATGTAAAAATGACTAACCACAAAGTAAATGCTTTAAATATTAATAATATTGAGAATAATACCATACTTTCTTCAGTCATTATCTCACAATCCATTGACTCCACGTGTCCATACCACATTAAAGAACTTTTCTTAGTCTTTTCAATTATCCCAAGATTAACCTTAATTATGATTATTGATTAATTAATGATTTCTTTTTTAATTCTATCATACAAAGATTTTTCCACACATTCGTCTAAGGGAACGCGTTTCAATGAGTGTTACACATGCATCACTCGTGACAGGTTTATCAATATATATATATATATATATATATATATATATATATATATATATATATATATATATATATATATATATATATATATATATATATATATATATATATATATTTATATATATATATATATATATATTTATATATATATATGTATATATATATATATATATATATATATATATATATACATGTCAGGAAGCATTTCAGTAATAAAACGTTTAAAAACAATTTAAGTGAAGTAATTTCTGGATCACCCCGTGAAACGCCGCTCGGGTACAGTCAGTATCTCTTCGTATTTCAATGAGCCATGCATGGACACTTACAAATTGGATTTCGGACAAATTCCCGAGTTTCATCTTGTGCTGTGCGGCTAACGGAAGTATCCAGGGGCGACCATACATCTAAATATACTTGGTAATGTGAGGAGAAGTCAATTGCCCATGTAAATTAAACCAATTCTCTCGCTTTTTTATTATGTTGTTTGTAAGTGCTTTAAATTAACTTACAACATTTTGAGTGTGTCCAAATACTTGTACACAAATCTGGATTATCTCCATTATAGGAGTTAATTTTCATATATGTTTATGTATATATATATATATATATATATATATATATATATATATATATATATATATATATATATATATATATATATATATATATATATATATATATATATATATATATATATATATATATATATATATATATATATATATATATATATATATATATATATATATATATATATATATATATATATATATATATATATATATATATATATATATATATATATATATATATATATATATATATATATATATATATATATATATATATATATATATATATATATATATATATATATATATATATATATATATATATTATATATATATATATATATATATATATATATATATATATATATATATATATATATATATATATATATATATATATATATATATATATATATATATATATATATATATATATATATATATATATATATATATTAACAAAAGAGTTTCTGCCCAGTAAAAAACTTCTTTTCGTCTCACCAATAGATGTCTCTAGTGAAGAGCTAGTAATTCAAGAACAATGTTTCTGAATTGGTTCATATATATATATATATATATATATATATATATATATATATATATATATATATATATATATATATATATATATATATATATATATATAAATATATATATATATATATATATATATATATATATATATATATATATATATATATATATATATATATAAATATAAATATATATATATATATATAAATATAAATATATATATATATATATATATATGTATATATATATATATATATATATATATATATATATATATATATATATATATATATATATATATATATATATAAATATATATATATATATATATTTTTATATATACATAGAACTTCCGAGAATTCGAGTAGTGTGGCTGTCAATAATGTGTAGAATTGGTGACTGTTACACGTGTGTAAAGTGATCACTTAAATAAACCAGCCTATGACGGTCGTCAGCCCCGTAAATGCCCAGACTTCAATATTCTTCTTCATCTTTGATGAGATGTCAAAAAATAATTAAATTATCTTGTTGAAGACTTCGTTTGTCTTGTCGATGATGTTCTATCCGCTTCTCATGAGAGATCACTTTCCATTAATTCTCAGACAAAGCTGTAATATATTGAACTAGGATTGGAATAGTGGTCTAGGGGTGTCGTTATGTGGTCCCGCTTGTGCACTACACAGAATTTTACCGTCCGGCAGTCCGGTTTTTAAAAATAAAATCGACTACAGTTTCTTATTCTTTGGTCTCAATCCTGCGGATTGGTCTGTAGCAACAGATGACATCTCTTTCGCCATTCTCGCCTATTTTCGGGAGTCCTCTTCAGCTCCTCATACGTCGAGCAGTCCATGTCTTCGTATAAGTCGGATCGGTGCGTGAACACGTTGCGCGTAAATTCGATCACGTTGAACTGTAGTTTTTTTGTAGTTTTTTTTTTAGTTTTTTGTTGTAAACTGGGGACGTTCGAGGGAATAAACGCCAGAGGACGCCCACGCCGTGAATATTCGCGTTAATTTAAGTATTCGCGGTAATTTAATTCGGTTAATCTGCACTATCTGCGGGCGGATTCTCGCTCATAATAGAGATAAACATCTCTGAAAAGAAGTGATAACATTTAACCATACTGTATACATGGATATGAGATCAAAAGATGCCGCAAAAGCCATGCGTAAAAATAACTTACACGTAATTTACGACGTGTGTAATGGTCAGCACGCTCGGCTACCGTTCTGGAGGTCCCGGGTTCGATTCCAAAGGGGAGTAAAATAAATATAAGTGATTTTTTCACCGTCATATTTATTCAATATTACCCTGGACTGGTACCTGAAGTGGAGGGCTGATCACCTTTCCTTCATGTGTAAAACGATCAAGATATCACTGCGTTTATATGACGCAGTGCCCTATGCACCATTGGGGTGCGGATAAGGGTTTTATTATTATTAATTTACGACGAGTCGAGTGAAAAGGTAAAATTACCCTTCGCGCCCAACACCACCACGTCCCCAGTTTACAACTAAAAACTACAAAAACTACAGTTTAGCGTGATCGAATTTACGCGCAACGTTTTCACACACCGATCCGAAGAAAGATGGACAAAAGCATAAGCCAATCCAAGTCAATCATCCTTTTTCTACGCTAACTGAAGTGGCGGACGGTAAAATTCCGTGTAGTGCACTACACTTCAGTTGGCATGATAACGGATGATTGGCTTGGATTGGCTTGTGCTTTTGTCCATCTTTCTTCGACCAACGAGAAGCAACCATTGACCGACACTGTTCTTAAAGACAGATCACTTTTGAAATTCTTAGTGAGGAAAGAACGGTATTCTTGAGTGAGGAAAGAACGGTAAAACAAATTATGAGGCGAATGTAATTGGGAAAAGGAGCAGAGGAAGACCGAGAAAAACATGGCACGATCAGGTATGCCAAATACTTGAAAGTGGTCAGGTTAGGAGTCGTAACAATCGGCGGGTATGTATGAGGAGATGCATGAACATGGAAGAGGCGAAGAATGTTGGCAAGGACAGAGTGGTGTGGCGCTCTTTTCTCTCTGCCTACCCCTGCGGGGAAGTGGCGTGATGGTTAGTTAGTTAGTTAGTTAATGTTTAAACTTCCATATTATTCTTCATCTATGTTGAGATGTCAAAAAAAACATCCAAAAATAACTCCTAACATCCAAAAATAACTCCTAATCCAGATTTGTGAACAAGTATTTGGACACACTCAAAATGTTGTAAAATATATTTTTGCCTTAGCGACTTCTGCCCGTACAGCGACGATGCGAGGAATGCTTCGTACGAACTTGGTATTCCGCAGAAATCGACAGTTCCCACTTTAATGAAATAAAATATGCAAATTTAAAAAAAAGTTTAGCATCACTGACGCATCGCTGTTATTAACAATCAGGGATAACCAACCGTTCCGCGGGTTCCAGCGGCAGGTGCTGGGCGCAGGAAAGCGATATCTGCTATCTAACGTATTGACAACTGACAGAGCTGTACTAAGAAAATTCGTTGAAAAAATTGAGCGCAGTACCGCGATAGAAGTGAAAATTAAAAAAAAATTAAGGATAAGAGAGATTTAGTGGGAGAAAAAGTCGTCCTCTTTCTCCTGCGCTATATCGTAGAACGGGGCTACTTGAACTTTGATATGTTACTTGAGCCCAGTACAAAACAAAATTAAATCTGTATTTGGTCTACAATAATGAACGTATCGTGACAACAAGTGTCACATGTCAGGGAAACAATGAATTATGTCGATACGTTCATTATTGTAGACCAAATACAGATCTAATTTTTTTTTGTACTGGGCTCAAGTAACACGTCAAAGTTCAAGTAGCCCCGTTCTACGGTATTGTAATGAATATTTAAATATATTTTTTTTAGTAAAAAGCTTGACATGAAGTTTCGGGACCATTTTTGTTTTGAAAAAAAACCTTACTTAAAAATATCGTAGTCATACAGGACAAAGTGACCATGTGGATTTTAAAAAAAACGTGATTATTGACTATTTGATATCTTACTAGCTTAATATTGCCCTGAAAAATATCCCAAAGGATTTTAAACTTGGATGTATAAAATATTGACTTGTTAAAAATGACTAACTGCATAGATGTTTATTTTCTTGCCAAGCAAAAGTGACTAAAACATTTAACGTTCTGTTAGTTGGTCACTTTCTCAAGTACGACTACGATATACACAGTTTATCCCGAATGTTTGCGTATGATTCCTTCACACGTCAAACAGCCAGCAAGAACAACTTGACGGACATACAAGATCCAGCACTGGCCGTTCGTACATTGAAATTAAATTTATCTTCAATCATGGATCAGACGTAATCCATCGTGCATACTAATGCGCAGCGGCAGAGGCACAAACGCCAGCTCCTAGAGTTTCGGCTCACGTACGATTCCACTCTTGGGATATGTATTTTTGATTGCCCGGCCGACATCGTGACAACTGCGACAGCCCATCCGGCAAGACGACACATCGCCAGCCAATTTTGTCGTCCGAAAGGCCCAGTATTCGGTAAACAAATCATAAATTCATTTGACATTTTGAGTGTGTCCAAATACTTGTTCACAAAATCTGGATTATCTCCAATTACAGGAGTTATTTTCATATCATTTCCATATCATTTGGTCGTCAGCCCCGTAAATGCCCAGACTTCCATATTCTTCTTCATCTTTGATGAAATGTCATTTTTTTTAAATCATAAATTATTAGAAAAATCTATCAGCGGAAGCTAAACTGGCAGTACACAATGGAGTTCTGGTTCCAACCCTTATGTATGGAAGCGAAGCATGGAGTTGGCAAAAGAAGGATGAAAGCAGACTGAATGCAGTCGAAATGCGATCGCTCAGACGAATGTGTGGCAAAACGATGTTTGATAGATGTTCGAATGATGAAATAAGGAAAGAATGTAAGGCTGAGATAAGCATTATCGATAAAATTAAGAAAGGTGTGTTGAGATGGTTTGGACATGTAGAACAAATGAGTGAAGAAAGAACGGTTAAACAAATTTATGAGGCGAATGTAGTTGGAAAAAGAAGCAGAGGACGACCGAGGAAAACTTGGCACAATCAGGTATGTCAAATACTTGAAAGCGGCCGGGTCAGGAGTCGTAATAATCGTCGGGTATGTATGAGGAGATGCATGAATTTAGAAGAGGCAAAGAATGTTTGCAAAGACCGAGTGGTTTGGCGTTCGATTCTCTCTGCCTACCCCTGCGAGGAAGCGGCGTGATGGTTAGTTAGTTTTTTTTTTTTTAATTATTAGAAATATATTTCGTCTACCGTACATCAATCATGTAAAAGACATTTATTTGAGCACTAACATAATACCTTTTGACATTCTACCAACTTATGAGATTACAAATACAATGCTTCAAATAACGTTTAAAACGACTCGCAGCAATATCGTACCGATTTTCAACAAAGAAATTCATAATCATAATACACGAGGACATAACAAAATACACGTGGAGCCGATAAACACTATTAAATTTGGAGTAAGGACCTTAAAATATATTGCCTATACCCAAATTAACCAGGTGCCTGACATATCGCTCACTCCTTTCAAGAACGTCATAAATAAAAAATCGACAATTTTCAGTTGTGCATGTTTTCGGAATGCCCACAAAATGTACTATATCCCAGCAAAAGAGGCATATTTTTAACTTAATATTTACCCGCTACAGGGCAGAAAGCGTTATTTTAGCATTTTGAAGAAAAGGTATTTTATTATTATTTTTTTAAATTTACTAAATATTTTTCAAATGGAGAAAAAACCTTCAGGTTTACCTAAAAATATCTGTTGCAAATTAACAAGTTCAGTAAGTGGCTTGATATTTATTTTTAATACATTGTATTATACTTTTAAACTTTAAAAACCTTCTCCTGAAAAATCAAGTTTTTTGATTTATGACGTTCTTGAAAGGAGTGAGCGATATATAAAATAGAACCCATTAGGGGATCCAAAATAAAAGATATGAAAAAGTAACTAACTAACTAACTAACCATCACGCCGCTTCTCCGCATGGGTAGGCAGAGAGAATAGAGCGTCACACCACTCTGTCCTCGCAAACATTCTTCGCCTCTTCCACGTTCATGCATCTCCTCATACATACCCGCCGATTGTTACGACTCCTAACCTGACCACTTTCAAGTATTTGGCACACCTGATCGTGCCATGTTTTTCTCGGTCTTCCTCTGCTTCTTTTCCCGCTAACATTCGCCTCATAAATTTGTTTTACCGTTCTTTCCTCACTCATTCGTTCTACATGTCCAAACCATCTCAACACACCTTTCTTAATTTTATCGATAATGCTTATCTCAGCTTTGCATTCCTTCCTTATTTCACTATTCGCACATCTATCATACGTCGTTTTGTTACACGTTCTTCTGAGAGATCGCATTTCGACTGCATTCAGTCTACTTTCATCCTTCTTTTGCCTAACTTTAAAAACGACTCCTGAAAAATCTTTTTTTTTTATAAATGACGTCGTTGAAAGGAATGAGCGATATATACTAAATAATAAAATAAAAATATGAAGCGCACTCGAGACGATATTTTGTAAAAATGGCGCTTATAAATTGGCCAAATATAATTATTTAAAAAAATATATGTGTGATATATCGAATTGGTTAGCAGTACATCCTGGTATGTTAGATGTATGACGTTAATATGCTAAATAGCGCCTTCTACGGGTGAATATTTTATGGATAATCGTATCAAAACATTGCATTGTGGATTGTTGCGTTTTAAACAAATAATCTTGACTGTAAAACACCAAAATCTCAGGTAACGAACGACTGCTGTGAACTGTAACGGATTCTAAAACCCATTCGGGAATCCAAAATAAATTATCTGAAAAAATACTTTATATATATATGTAGTGTTAAGTCATATGGTCAGCACGCTCGGCTACCGTTCTGGAGGTCCCGGGTTCGATTCCCAAGGGGGGTGAAATAAATATAAGTGATTTATTCACTGTAATATTTATTCAATACTACCATGGACTGGTACCTGAAGCGGAGGCTTGATCACCTTTCCTTCATGTGTAAACGATCAAGATAACACTGCGTTTATATGACTCAGTGCCCTATGCACCATTGGGGTGCGGATAAGGGTTTTATTAAGTTAAGTCATTTTTACTTATTTTGTTTTTACCTTATATTTTTTATATTTTCTCATTTTTTATGTTTTCTCATTTTTTTATTTTAAATATGATTCTTACCTTATGTTTTTCTCGTTTATTCCTTTTAAATATGCTTCTTATGCCTATTTATTATACCTGATTATTGTTTTTATATTTTGCCGTGTATTAGTTTTGATTATTTAAAAAAATCTTTTTTGTATTTTATTATTTGTGTTCCATCCAGTCTTGTTAACCTTAATCCCATGTCCCAAAATGGGAAATAGAAATTACTCATCGGGAATATTATATTTATGACTTATGTATGTAATATTTTTTGAAAAATAAATAAATAAAGTAACCAGAATATTATTCTACCAATACGCCAGACATTTAATTTCACTCAAATTTTTATGGTATTACTAAGATATACTGACTAGCAAGTAGGTTAAAGTTATGAATTGGTTAAAAGGTTGGCTACTTCTTGTAGATAGTCACTTGAATGCTAGCATAGCAATGGATCATTGTCAGACGGAAGGAATATCTAATTTAACATACTCAACCTATAAAGGATTGTATTAGACTCGTGCAGTGTTTATAAAAGCCGATATAATCAATATTTTCATTCATCATTTTCTTGTGGAAAATTCGCCTTCGTAAATACGTTGTTTTTGTAAGTTGGTAATGAATGACGTCACAGAAACGATGGACTTATTTTAATATTGAAAACGTTGCTAAATTATTGGCGGTTCTATTTGTTGATGTCTATGGCCCACCCCCCTCCCCTCATATTTGTATAACACAAATGGTAGTGTAATGGTAAACAAACAATCCACACTACTACTAATACAGCTCTATAAACCGTAGACAATAAACTATATGACGTCATAAAACGTTCGATGACGGAAATTTGATGACGTATGCGAACGCACGTTTTTCGTTTTATTCAAATATCTAAAGTTTACTTAATATCTCCCTTAGTTCTCTACAGATTTCAATAAGAATGTTATCGATAGTCTCGTAATTTTTCATATTAATTTATTAGCCAATAAACCAAAATCGTGACAAAAATCTATGATTAAACACGTGTTTTTAATGGTCAATACGAAGGCAAATTTTCCACAAGAAAATGACGAATGAAAATATTGATTATATTGGTTGTTATAAACACAAAACGAGTCTAATATAATCCTTTATAGGTTAAGTATGTTAAATTAGATATTCCTCCCGTCCGATAATGATCCATTCTGACATTAAAATCCTTCTTAGCGCCCTGCTTACATTTTTTCTCTCATTGTTTTGTACGAGTACCTACTATCCCTCTATTCAAATCCGAATAATCCACAGTTAATCACGCTCGTAGCTCACAAAAGCTCATAAAGTATTATTAAAATTCACGGCGCAATGCCGCGTACATATTTTCGTGAAAATCAACGCGAGTATGAGGCATTACATTGAAATTTGAATATAATTTACTACACGACATTCTCATATTTGGCGTTCATGTCGCTTCCGTTTGGCGGCGCCTTTGTAGACCCAACGCTGATTGGTTAGAAGATATCCTGCGCGCGCAGATATGCATTCAAATTTGTCTATGGAATAGATTATTCCTGTAATTAAAGCCTTCTATGGTTAACTGTGTGACACCGACTGCTAGATACTAATAATGAGATAATAATGATTTTAAAATAAAGAAAAGTTCTGTCAATTTATTTAACAAATAAGCGATGATTAAAATATAAGTTTTGGGGGCTCCATAGCGCATTAGTTAGCATGTTTAGCTACCGTTTTGGTGATGTTTTTTCACTCCAATATTATCCTGGACTGGTACCTGAAGCGGAGGGTTGATCACCTTTCTTTCATGCGTTAACGATCAAGATAACACTGCGTTTATATGATGCAGTGCCCTATGCACCATTGGGGTGTGGATAATGATTTAAAGAAGAATTCTGGTGATGTAATGTGGTTGTAAATCATGGGAGTGTTTATTTTCACCACCTAACCAGCCTATGACGGTCGCCAGCCCCGTAAATGCCCAGACTTCCATATTCTCCTTCATCTTTGATGATATGTCATAAAATAATATGAAAACATATTTATTTAGTAAAAAGAATTAAAAATCCACTAAATGATCTATAAACCTTGTACATTATAAGCAAGGTACATAATAAATGCAATTCCTATCTAAAAATAATAGTAATAAAAAAAACAACGACGGCTCGTCCGCGGTACTTACCTAAAACTGTGAAGAAATCAAACAATGACTGCGTAAGTACTTACTAATAAATGAAAGTAAGTACTTTGAGTTGAGTTATTTTTAAATTCTCGCATTCTCAATTATTAATAGATAATTATTTTTAAGGACAATGAACATATACGTGCGATAGTTTTTACAATTATTTTGTTCATTGTTGAATGATCATTTGTCCGTTTCAAGTATCGTTAGACGTACGTGATTTTGATAGCTACGTGTCGACATTACTCAATGGTAAGTTGAATTCTACACCATAGTGTTGTGGTTACCTCTTTTAGCTGCAGTGTAGGAGGGTCTGGGATCGTTTTCAGGAAGGTAAAATTAATCCATATACAGCAAGAACTCTGCGGTATAATCCGAACGCCGAAAATTTACCCTCTGTTCGGACTAGTGGAGCGTTCGGATTACAGTACCTACAAAGAATCTGTAGGGTATTTTTTGTATCAAATAAAACAAATATGTATTGTCTTCTTCTTCTTCTTCCTCTTTATTTAGGACTATTGGCGCTTGTCCACTACCCAGAATTACACGGAATTTTACCGTCCGGCACGTATGGGATTAAGGTTAACAAGACTGGAATACAAATAATAAAGTAACTACTACTACTACTACTACTACCATCACACCGTTTCCCCGCAGGGGTAGGCAGAGAGGATGGAACGCCACACTATTCTGTCCTGACATACACTCCTCGCCTCCTTCACATCCATACATCTAGTCATACATGCCCTCCGATTACGCAGACTTTTGACACCGCCTGATTTTAGGTTCTGATTGATCTGATCGTGTTAAGTCTTTTTCGGTCGTCCACGTTCTGTTTTCCCTCTCACATTCGCCACATATATTTTCTTAGTCATTCTCTCGCTATCCATTCGCTCCACATGTCCAACTCTTCCTAATCTTTTCAATTATTCCTCGTTCAGCCTTACATTCCTTTCTTATATCGTCGTTTTTAATTCTGTCATACAATGATTTTCCACACATTCGTCTGAGGGAGCGCATTTCAACAGCGTTCACTCTGCTTCCATCCTTCCCAATTTTTTTGTTAAATAACCAAAACTAATACATGGCAAAATATAAAAAACAATAAACAGGTATAATAAATAGGCATAAGAAGCGCATTTAAAAGAAATAAATGAGAAAAACATAAGGTAAGAAGCATATTTAAAATAAACAAATAAATCTTGGTGTTTTTACTCACACCCCAATCTTTGCAGCGAGTGTTTTTGCCTAGAATTTTCACTCTTGAATTCCATGAAATTATAGTAACTTTAAACATAAAGAGTAAATCCACTCAAAAGTAGGCATAGGCTATGAAACTTATAAAGTTGAAGCCTGAGTAGGGACACGATAAACGGTTTGCATAAGCCGTAGCTAGAGTCACTTGGACGTTAGGTAATTATAAAAAAACCCCGATCTTTCCAGATTTTGTCTAGCTTAGACTCTGATCTCTGCTTCGCAAGTTCAATGCATATAGATAGATTGATATAATATGGGAGGTAATATATGCAGGTATTGTATGAATCGTATGGTATGGTCATGCGCGAACGTGAGATCGCGAGCCGATAGTGTCAGCAGAATATCAAATCAATCAACCAATACTTAATTGCCCGGGCTTTTATGGCTTATCTGCAATGTGCAAACTAAGGAAGGAAAGTACGGCTGTCCAAACTTAAAACACAGTAAGGGACATTTTTGTAGTACGTTTTTTTTTGCATTTTTGGACTAAGTAGAATCTACTTAGTCTAAAAATGCAAAAAAAAAACGTACTGTAAAAAATGTCCCTTACTGTGTTTTGAGTTTGGACAGCCGAGTACCTACATACTCACTTCTTTTCCATCGTTTTTCATAGTTTTTTCAATAGAATGGAAGAAAAAACTATGAAATCTATACGTAATGAAATAAATGCGCAACGAAAAAAATAGATACAAAAAGATTAATTTATTGTAACTGCAGACAGTTGGTAGATTTCCATATTGAATTGTTGGGTAATATATCCAAAATTAAACACGACTATTGGATTGAATTCTAATTTTATTTACATATAAATATGATAATATGTGACGCGTTACGTCTTATTAACACATTATCAAACTTTCATTACATTCAACGTCCCAAGGACCTCTAAGGAACTCTAAAATTTAGAATTAGCTTCACATACGGTGTTTGAAAATGCATCGAAACACGTGTCACAGTAGATTCTAAGAAATGGTGGTATTTACTAAGTAAAACGTTAGTTAAAAACATTATCAAACGTTTGATAATGTCTTAATAAGACGAAATTAATTTATTGTAACTGCAGACAGTTGGTAGAATTCCATATTGAGTTGCTGGGTAATATGTATATCTAAAATTAAACACGGTTATTGGATTAAATTCTACTTTTATTTACATATACTTATATGATAATATGTGACGCTTTTCGTCTTACACTGAGTGTCTGTATAATGTATAATGTCTGGATAAGACGAAACGCGTCATATATTATCATATAGTATTTGATAATATATGACGCGTTTCGTCTTATTAAGAGATTATCAAACACTCAGTGTAAGACGAAAAGCGTCACATATTATCATATAAGTAGGATATGTAAATAAAAATATAATTTAATAGTGTGAAGGCAAAGGGGTGTATCTGTCAAATTTTTCATTTTCTAAGTTTGTTCCACAAACTGTCTAAAATAGTGTATTCCATAATCTGGCAAAAGAATATGGCTGTAGTAGCAATACTTATTTAGTTTTTTAAAGATATATACATACAAAAATACATAAAACAAATGAGTTATTTAATTTCACAAGTTTGTTTTTGCTCTCCTGTAAAATTAGGTCTGAGACAGATATACCCTTTTGCCTTTACACTGCCGATATGTATATTTTGTCCGCCTCCGTAGTGTAATGGTCAGCATGCTCGGCTACCGTTCTAGAGGTCCCGGGTTCGATTCCCAAGGGGGGTAAAATAAATATAAGTGATTTTTTCACTGTCATATTTATTCAATACTACCCTGGACTGGTACCTGAAGCGGAGGGCTGATCACCTTTCCTTCATATGTAAACGATCAAGATAACACTGCGTTTATATGACGCAGTGCCCTATGCACCATTGGGGTGCGGATAAGGGTTTTATTATTATTATTATTGTTTTTGCTCTCCTGTAAAATTAGGTCTGAGACAGATATACCCCTTTGCCTTTACACTGCCGATATGTATTATGTATATATATATAAATAAACGTAGAATTCAATCCAATAACCGTGTTTAATTTTGAATATATTACCCAACAATTCAAAAATATTAAGACGGGATATACGATAGACCTCAACATTTATTAGTATTTTTTAACAGAGAAATACTTGTGTTTTTATTATTTACAAAAATATTTCATTTTAATACTATTTCTGTGAGCCTAAGCGGCTCATTATTAGAAATAGGTGTCAAATTGTGGTAGAGTGGGTTCGAACCGAGAAACTCTGACTTAATAGTCTGCGACACTAACCACGGGACCAAAACCCAACACATTTTCTTAAAATTAAGAATGTTTTGGAGGAATGGAACATAACTATAAGCATTCTGGATTTATTTAATAATAATAAAAAACCCTTATCCGCACCCCAATGGTGCATAGGGCACCGTGTCATATAAACGCAGTGTTATCTTGATCATTTACACATGAAGGAAAGGTGATCAGCCCTCCGCTTCAGGTGCCAGTCCATGGTAATATTGACTAAATATTACAGTGAAAAAATCACTTATATTTTATTTTACCCCCCTTGGGAATCGAACCCGGGACCTCCAGAACGGTAGCCGAGCGTGCTGACCATTACACTACGGAGGCGGACAAATATTTATTTAATCAATATAAATTATTCTCGTAAATAAATATATATTTTTTATTTATTCTCAGATATTTTTTCGATAAAACAATTAAGTTTGAATGTAAAACCATATTTCGTTGTATAAGTGTTATATTATTTATTAACATAAAATAACACCAATGCAAACTAATTAGTGGTGCTGCATTAAAACCTGCCCAAGGTGAGGTATTTTTTATTACGCGACAATTTTCTTTACCCAGGTAACATTTAACGTAGGTACTTGAATTTGTTGCTTCAAACGCCGTGTTTGTATTGAAGAGTAAGTATTTCTTTGGAATATGTAAATATAATATTTGTTTTGTAAATAAATTATCTGGTCAAATTATAAGCTTAAATAATAAAAATGAAAATGGTATTTTCTGGCGTTTCTCATGTGTGTGATTGTAATTCGGACCTCACATACTAATATAAGAGTTTCTGCTTAATAAAAAGCTTTTTTCCATCTCACCAATAGATGTCTCTAGTGAAGTTGTAGTGATTCAAGAACAAGGTTTCTAAATTGGTTCATATATATAGAACTTCCAAGAATTTGAGTAGTGTGGTTGTCAATAATGGGTAGAATTGGTGAATGATACACGTGTGTAAAGTGATTAAACCAGCCTATGACGGTCTTATATTTTTCCATATTCTTCTTCATCTTTGATGAGATTTCAAAAGATAATAAAATATTTGTTTTAAAAAAAAGAGATATAGAAAGGTAAGAGTTTAAAAGGGAGTCCACCTCCGTAGTGTAATGGTCAGCACGCTCGGGATGATTTTATTTGATCCCCCTCTGGGGATCGGGAATAAAGTGTTTTTTTTTTACTCCTATATTCATTACATTTTGACGCTTTGAGATGAAGAAGAATACAGAAGTCTGGGTTATTTACAGGGCTTACGACCCATCATAGGATTTCACAACAGTAATCACTTTACACACGTGTAACATTCGCCATTCTACCCATGATTGACAACCACAGTGCGGTATATGATTCTTAAAGTTCCGAGACAGACTATTACAACAAAATTATTATTTAAAAAATTTCAAGTCCCAATTATAGAATCCATTTATAAAAAAACCGCAGTTTTTCAAATACTAAAGGGTGACAACTATTTTAAATTTAACAAAAAAATTATCATCGAGATTCTCAAACGTTTTTTCTACTCCAAAATGCAACACCAAGCAATTTCAGCAAAACTTCAAATATTTGGCAATCAAACATTTCAATAAACTCCCTAAAGAAATAAAAAAAAAGATGATATAAAAATACTTAAGAAAAAAATTAAAGCTCTATACATTTAAATCTTAAAAAAAATATTATATCTTTTATTATACAACATTAAACCACGAGTGTAAGTCCCTCTCCAAGCACAAGAGCACAGGCTCTTTTATGGAGAGGCACAGCGAATCGAAATATAAAAGTTCTCCATATGTATAAATGATTCAAATGTATTATGTTATAAATAAAAATGTAAACATATTAAATGAATAAAAAAAAATATATATTCAACAAATTACGGCTCATGAGAGTCAAACAGCTATAAGATAAAACAATCCTTACATATGCATTTAAGAATTACTTACCAAAATCACAAGGAAGCGCCTACCAGCAAAATCACTCACGAATCACCAATAACACACTATATGAACAAACAATAATTAATAATATAATATACTGTTTCAAAATACGTCACCATTATTATCAATGTTTCCTTTTACAAAAAATCTTGATCCTTAACCCCCCTACCTATATTTATTAACCTATATATACACCTAAATATATTTTTATTCGTTAGTTTTAATTTGTACCAGAAGATGAAAACAATTGTCGTTTTCGAAACTAGTCGTAAATAAATTAAAACTCAATAAAGTGGATTATTCAAGTGTTTAATTTTAATAAAATAACACTATATGAACACAACACAGGGCTACAAGATCAAAGAACACAGAAACACATCAAACTAATTCAAACATTTACCACGTTTAGCCAAATAAAGTATTGCACAACGACGTTGTAACATCTAACTTGATTCTGTTATCCATAAATTCATTAAGTAACGAAACTATCTATAAAATAAATACACGAGGACATAACAAAATACATGTGGAGCAAATAATCACAATCAAGTATGGAGTAAGGTCCTTACAATATATTGCCTATACCCAAATTAACCAGCTGCCTGACATATCGCTCACTCCTTTCAACTACGTCACAAATCAAAAAACTTGATTTTTCAGGAGATCGTTTTTAAAGTTTAAAAATATAATCAATTGTATTAAAAATGAATATCAAGCCACTTATTGAACTCTTTACTGTGCAACTGATATTCTTAGGTAAAACCTGAATGTTTTTTTTTCCATTTGAAAAATATTAAGTATATTAAAAAAAAAAACAATAAAACTAAACCTTTTCTTCAAAATGCATAAACAACACTTTCTGCCCTGTAGCGGGTAAATATTAAGTTAAAAATATGCCGCTTTTGCTGGGATATAGTACATTTTCTGGGCATTTCGAAAATATGATCAACTGAAAATTTACGATTTTTGATATATGACGTTGTTGAAAGGAGTGAGCGATATATAAAATAGAACCCAGTCAGGGATCAAAAATAAATGAACTGATAGAATACTTTACGGAAAGACTTTTTGTCCGCTTCCGTGGTGTAATGGTCAGCGTGTTTAGCTACCGTGCTGGAGGTCCCGGGTTCGAATTACTCATCGGGAATATTATATACAGACCTCCATATTCTTCTTCATCTGTGTTGAGTTATCGACAAAAATATACAGATGATGAGTGACTTTATAAGCTAAACACATCACTAATGTATTGAAAAAAATATAAAATTATCAAAAGAAGAAGGTGAAATGCATTCTTTAGAAGAATGTGCGGAAAAATATGTATGATAGAAGTTATAAAAAAGGAATGTAAAGCTGAGTTTTAGATAATTGATAAGGATGAGTAATGTTCTTTGAGGTAGTTTGGACGTGTGGAGAGAATTGACGATGAGAGAATGACTAATAGGGTATATTTGGCAGCTGTGAATGAGGGAACAGAACGAGGACGGCCAAAAAAGACTTTCGGTATGGCGAAATCAATAAGAGCCTGAAATCTAGACATGTCAAAAGTCTACGTATGACTAGATATATGGATATAGAGGAAGCTAGAAGTGTAAATGTCACGACAGACGAATGGGCGTTCTATCCTCTCTACCTACCCTCTGAGATATGGTTTCCCAAACTATGGGTCGCGACCCATCAGTAAGTCGCAAATTAACATTGAGTGGGCCCTAGCCACTGTATATATGAATTAAAAACAAATAGAAAGTGATGGATTTTATATTTCATTCAGTTATTTATGCTATCTTTTCTCTAAGAGACCTAAGAGGTGGGTCACACAACTGGAAATTTTTGCTACGTTAGTTAAAAAATAAACTTTTTCTTCTAGTAATAAATAAATATTTTGTTGTTATTATTGTCATGCTTTATTTATTTATTTGCCCAGCCAACTTTGGGAACATATGCTCCTAGGTGTTGGCGGTAGAAGTAGTACACCTAGCGACAAACAGCCGAACTAACAAGAGATTTCTGTTTTACCGACTCAACCGTTCGATAGTTTACCGATGTGAGATAAGCCAATCAAATTTATTTATCTCATTTTACGCCGCCTGAAATCATTGTATTAGAAAGAGACGGCTAACCACCAAAATATCAGCTGAACACGTCAGATTACTATGTAGACCTTTGGTATAAAATTTGAAGTGTCATGTCGTTCCTACTCTGAATATTACTTTCTACCATAATATTGCGCTAATTCAACTAAAATTGCAAATAATTTCTCTGTTTACCAGCAAGTTTGATAATCCGCTAAAATGCGTTGGTACGGAGGAAGTATCGTAGAAGCGGTCAATCTTTCGAAGGCAAGGAATGCGATTTTCGTCGTATACATTGAAGGTAAAATAAATAAAAACATACTTTTTTACCTGGTTTTTCCGCATCAAATTGAGATTAAATGAAAATATACTAGGATAGTGGTGTAATGATCCATTTTTGGCATGTTTATACGCGTTTTTTAAATACGTTTTTTCTTTGTCAACTAATTTTTATATTTTTTTTTAGGCACCGATGCACAATCAAAATCTATGACCGAGTTGATAGATTCACCTGAAGTGGAGTCTCGTCTGAGCGTTGAAGACAATTTTGTAGCTATCAAAATTATAAGCGGATCTGAAACCTATACACAATTTGCCCAAATCTGTATCCTTTCATTTGTTTATTTTTCTTACGCGTACCTAATGAAATATGTATTTATTTCATTAATTGATTCAGCAGTCACTTTGTGGTAAAATCTATCCATTTTTAATTAATGTATTACTTAGTAAATACCACTTTTTCTTAAAATCTACTGTGACACGTGTTTCGATGCATTCCGCATTTTTCGATGCATTCACATACAGTGTTTGAAAATGATACGGAATGCATCAAAACACGTGTCACAGTAGATTTTAAGAAAAAGTGGTATTTACTAAGTAATACATTAATTAAAAATTAAATATTTATTTCCTGAAATTGGATAATGTATTCACTGTATTGTAGTATTTAACGTTAGAAAAAGGTCCCTATTTTAGAGTGAAATCGGAGGACTTTAAATGATTATAATTCTGTTTCTACAATA
Organism: Brachycentrus maculatus; assembly: GCF_059751285.1. Taxonomy (NCBI): domain Eukaryota; kingdom Metazoa; phylum Arthropoda; class Insecta; order Trichoptera; family Brachycentridae; genus Brachycentrus; species Brachycentrus maculatus. The sequence goes on along the minus strand of NW_028281566.1, from coordinate 198,587 downwards.
GTTATAAGACACAGTTAAACAGTTTATTCCTACATTATTTGGAGAATTCAAATAACTTTATTTTTTTTTTAAAACCATTATTTTTAAAACCAATTAGTTTCAGCAACAACCTGTTGCCATCTTCAGGGTTTATTTTATAACTAGTTGGTTTTAAGAATGAAACTGAGTGGATCAAAAAACAACGGTATTTTATTTCTTCAAATAGTATATTACAATGATCCACGAAGTTATTGCTTTAAATATTCAAAATACAGTAAATTTCCGCTAATTGATACCAAGATTAAATGAAATAAAATAAGATAAAATCTTGGTCACAACTGTCGTCAAGAAAAGGCGATTCAGTTGGCTTGACCCATGTACTCCGCATGCCTCCTGAGAGCCGCCATCAAGCTTGCCTCTTTTACAAGGCATCAGTTTCCCGACCACTGCTGACAATTCGTCGGCAGTTCTCGTCAGAACTTCGGGACGCGGATCTGACTTGGGAGGATGCAAGGGAGCTGGCAGCCGACAGAAAAGCCTGGAGACAGTTTGTTGATTCCATATGCTTCACCTAGGGACCGGATATGGTTTAAATAATTGATACCAACGTATTATTTTATAATTTCCTTAATGATATGTTGTTCAGACCAACTAGTTCCAGTGCCTTCTATATTTTTCATTGGTTCCAATGGGACTCCGTTGGAAGTGTTTGCTGGCAACACAAGTGACGTATCAGGATTCCTGACCCGGATAGACACAATCACGGCAAATAACCGTATGTAACACAATTTTATATACCAAGTACAGTACACAACGGAGTTCCGACCCTAATGTATGGAAGTGAAACATGGAGTTGGCAAAAGAAGGATGAAAGTAGACTGAATTCAGTCGAAATGCGATCTCTCATAAGACTGTGCGACAAAACGATGTATGATAGATGTTCGAATAGTGAAATAAGGAAGGAATGCAAAGCTGAGACAAGCATTATTGATAAAATTAAGAAAGGTGTGTTGAGATGGTTTGGACATGTAGAACAAATGAGTGAGGAAAGAACGGTAAAACAAATTTATGAGGCGAATGTAATTGGAAAAAGGAGCAGAGGAAGACCAAGAAAAACTTGGCATGATCAGGTATGCCAAATACTTGAAAGCGGTCAGGTTAGGAGTCGAAACAATCGGCGGATGTGTATGAGGAGATGCATGAACTTGGAAGAGGCGAGGAATGTTTGCAAAGACAAAGTGGTGTGGAGTTCTATTCTCTCTGCCTACCCCTGTGGGGAAGCGGCGTGATGGTTAGTTAGTTATTTAAATACAGTGAAACCTCTATATATCGTTTTTAAAGTGACCTATTAAAATACACCCATACCTCGCTTTACAGCCTAGATACGTTTTTACGAAACTAGGCCGCAAAGCGGAAAGCCGTTTAAGGAATCAATTATTCTAACATAAATTCATACAAATTCCATGGGATCGGTTCCAAAATTTGTTAAATATGAACATGGTGTATCATTAAAAATGCATTTTATCTTGTCATTTGATTTAAATAAAAAAAAACATATCGCTCACCCCTTTCAAGAATTTGATTTTACAGGAAAACATTTTTATAGTTTAAAAATATAATACAATGTATTGAAAATAAATATCAAGCCACTTATTGAACTCTTTACTGTGCAACATATCTTTTTAGGTAAAACCTGAAGGTTTTTTCTCTATTTTAAAAATATTTAGTATAGTTAAAAAAAATAATTAAACAATACCTTTTCTTCAAAATACAAACACTTCTGCCCTGTAGCGGGTAAATGTTAAGTTAAAAATTTGCCTCTTTTTCTGGGCATTCCAAAAACATGCACAGCTGAAAATTTACGATTTTTGATATGTGACGTTGTTGAAAGGAGTGAGCGATATATAAAATAGAACCCAGTCAGGGATCCAAAATGAATGAACTGATAGAATACTTTACGGAAAGACTTTTTGTACCTCGTCGTCGGAGATGGGGTCTCTCCAGGATATCCCGAGCATTCTTCTATAGTTTCACATCTCCAACTAGTCAAATAGACATCAACAATATTTGTCTTAAACGTATTAAAAGAAACATTTATTACGGGGCTCGGGTATAGGTAATAATAACTCGTAATTAGGATGCAATCGGTTTATTCAACAGGTCGCCGTGACAGTGTGTGCAGTCTTCCCTGCCTCAATCTCATAAGGGATAAGGTAAACATTCCCCGCGTACACACCGCCCTGCCCCTAGCGGGCGCACAGGGTCATAGTTCATGTTGCTAGAATTATTGCGCCGTAATACATTATTGATGTCTATTCCATTAAGCATTACATGTTGCGGAATTAAAAAATAAACTTCTCGGTTTAAGACCGACGGCGCGGAATGCTCTTCCACCAGTGGTTAGAAATAGTGAGAGTGAGATGATCTTTAGAAAAAGACTAAAAAGACATTTGTTTGCTAAATCATTTCCACCATAATATTTTCCCCAATTCATTCACCGTTAAGCGCCCTTGAGGTATTTTTTTTACGAAAATGGCGCTATATAAGTTATCCAAATTTATTATTATTATTATTATTAAGAGACTGCAATAACTTTTGAATGTCTTATTTTTTGTGTCAGGCAAGAAAGTTTCGTCTCCGGCACAAATGTCCCAGCCTTCAGCCAGCTCTGCGAGCGCAGCCAGGGTTTCCACTTCTGCGTTCCTGTCCTCGGAACAGGGTGCCATCCCTAAGACGACTGCTAGCAAGGAACCGGCAACCAAGACTGCACAAAGTTAGTCGCTGTAAATTTTATAATTTATATTCGAAGCACTAGCTTTGTGATTTTCCAAAAACCTTTGACTTGTTTTGAATATTAAAAGCATTAACTTTGTGGATCATATTGATATATTGTTTTGAGAAATAAAAAGACATTGTTTTTTAATCCACTCACATTTTTATTCACCGACTAGTTTCGGCAACAACCTGTTGTCCTCTTCAGGGTTTAATTTATGACTTAACATATATCGTAGTCTTACAGGAGAATGTGACCAACTAACAAAATGTAAAATGTTCAGCAGGGCCATTCAAGTCACTTTTGCTTGGCAAGAAAATAAACATCAATGCAGTTAGTCATTTTTAACAAGTCAATATATTATACTTTCTAGTTCAAAATCCTTTCAGGGCAATATTAAGCTAGTAAGATATCAAATAGTCTATGATCACGTTTTTGTAAAAAATGCACTTGGTCACTTTCTCCTGTATGACTACGATATATAAAAAAGAAACAATGTACAGTGGGTTTAAAACCCAATAACTTGTACACTGTTTCTTTTTTTTTATATATATATGTTTAGTCTTAAATTAAACCCTGAAGAGGGCAACAGGTTGTTGCCGAAACTAGTTGGTTAATAAAAATGTGAGTGGATCAAAAAACAAAGTCTTTTTATTTCTCAAAATAATATACCTTTCACTTGTCCCAGCCCCGACCCCCGATGACTTCGACCTGGTCTGCGAGGGCGAGGTCTGCACGAGGCGCCCCCGAGCCTCCGCGCCCGTCTCCTCGGAAGGGGACACCCCGGCCGCGGGGCCGAGCGCCTCCACGGCCGTGGCCGACTCGCCCGAGACCGCCCGGCAACAAGATGAGACGACAGAAAGGGAGCTGACTGTGGAGGAGAAGGTGCAGAGGGCCAAGGAACTGGTGGAGAGGAAGAGGCAGGAGAAATTAGAAGAAGAGAGGATAGTGAGTCTTGTTTTGAGTTGACAATTTTAAGGTGTTTTTTTTTTGTATTTGAAAAGCATTGTTGACTTTGTAGTGTGGTAATATAATATAATAACACTCTCCTTATCATTCATTGTTTCTAACCCTTATCCGCACCTAATGGTGCATAGGGCACTGCATCGTATTGATGCAGTGTTATCTTGATCGTTATTTACATGAAGGCAAGGTGATCACTCCTGCGCATTGTTTACTTTGCGTAATACCACTTTAATATTATATCTTATTAGTTTGCCCGAATCTTTTTTTGCGTATTCCGCGTCTGTCTTCGTTTACGAGTTATTTATATTGATATCTCAACATAGACAAAGAAGAATTTTTCTTTGTCCATGTTGAGATATTGATAGAAATAACTCCCGAGTGGAGTCCTATTTTGTGAATTTGGTAATTCATTAAAAAATTCCGTAAAATATTGTAAGTAAATAACTGGTCAAAATGTAAGTTTAATAAAAACTGAAAATGATGTGTTCAGGTGTTTCCCATAGTTTGGGAAGAATATACAATACATTTCATGAAGGTTTCTGGTAATATTGAAAAGCTTGGTAATTTCAACAAAAGATGTCACAAAAGACATAGCACGTGGAATATCATTCCGACTTATCATCAGCTCGGGTCAGCTCTCTTCGTCCTCAGGCTGTAGGTCCTTCTATCATGGACAACCTCACCTAGGCCATGCCTGCCAATCATGTTATCTTTCTGCAGCATCCATGAATTCTTTGATCTTCCTCTAGATGTCTTTCGAAGAAGATCCATGGGGATTGCCTGGTTTTCAATATGTTCAGGTTCTCTGCGTCCTATGTGCCCATACCATCTCAATTGCCTTTCCTGTACCTTACTATTGATGCCTGTTACAGCCAGGCTTCCACGAATGCGTGAATTCTTTATCTCGACTCCAAGGGACACTCCAGCTGACCAGCTAAGCATTCGCATTTTAGCAGTTTCTAGTTGCCTGGAGTAGGCGTTGTACATCGTCCAGCATTCGGAGCCATAGAGGAGTGCGGGTCTGACAATTGTTTGGTGGACTTTTTTCTTAGCTCGGCTAGTAGCTTTGGGTCACAAAGGACTGCCGTTAGGGTATCTTCATCGCTGATGTGATTTAAATTATTTTTCAGGCGGAGAGAGAGAAAGAGTTGGAAAGGAGGGCCCAAGGTATCGGAATGGCGCAGCTGAAGAGGTGGCAGCAGGAACAGGAAGTGAAGAACTTAAAGGTGATATATTCAGCTGTTCTTTAACCGGTTAACTGCCGGCAGGTACATGTATGGCGGTACCCAGCACGCCGCGAATTTTACCACAAAAATAAAACCTTGTAAACATATCATTATAATAATGAAACCCTTATCCGCACCCCAATGGTGCATAGGGCACTGTGTCATATAAACGCAGTGTTATCTTGATTGTTTACACATGAAGGAAGGGTGATCAGCCCTCCGCTTCAGGTACCAGTCCATAGTAATATTGAATAAATATTACAGTGAAAAAATCACTTATATTTATTTTACCCCCCTTGGGAATCGAACCCGGGACCTCCAGAACGGTAGCGGAGCGTGCTGACCATTACACTACGGAGGCGGAGAATTGAAAGTGTAATAACATTTATTTATAAAATTTACCAAATAAAAGAAGAGCGCGACAGTCATGCAGTCATTTATCCATAATCATAAAATTAATTGTTCATGGTTCAGGGTTGTCACAAAATTTGTCATAGAAAATATGAAAACTTAATTATATCTCAAAAGTAATTGTTTATGTTAGTTTAATAATAAAAGTATACACACACACTATGATTTAAAAAAATTAAAAATTAAAAATCTCCAGAATCGACACTAAAATCACTGTCATCAGATTCGGCAGTGACGGCAACTCGGGGATTATTGGATAACCCTGAGCGCCATTAGTTGTTCAGACGACAAAGCTCTCTTTAATTTACGTTTAAAGTGGTAAAAACAAATTCTTTGCATACAGGGACATCTTTGGTCAAGCGTCGTCAATAAATTTGTATAAAAATTATAAGAAATAATGCATTACAAAAAGCTTTCTTCACTGATTTGTAGATATCACACTAAAGTATCTTCATAATATGAACTACCATGGGGCGTGGCTTAATCTGCGGCTGATATGAGAATGTAAAATGTATATTTTAAGTACTTAGCAGCCTATAAGTGTTTAGCCGCCAAGATTTGGCGGCAGGTATGCCAATAGGTTAAAACAAAGTTATATTTTAATTATAGATTTGTTTGACTTTCAGGAGGAGAGATTGAAGGAGAAGAAAGAGAGTGAGCAGATCAAGGCGAGGATATTGGAGCAGATAGCTCAGGACCGGGCTGAGAGGGCGGCCAGATTCGGCCCTCCTCCAACTCCTGCCCCCCCCCAGATACACAATCCGGACTTGTGTAAGGAAAAATGAAGCAAAAGATGGATGAAAGTGGACTAATGTGTTTGTGTATGCAGGGGCGTGCTTTCCATATAGGCAGAAAACAGTGCCTATCCGAATTTACCCGCATGATATATAAAAGCGCAACCCTACCTTATTTCGTAGTCGTACAGGAGAAAGTGACCAACTACCAAAACGTAAAATGTTCAGGAGGGCCATTTAAGTCACTTTTGCTTGGCAAGAAAATAAACATCAATGCAGTCAGTCATTTTTACCAAGTCAATATACTATACTTTCAAGTTTAAAATCCTTTTGGATTTTTTCAGGGCAATATTAAGCTAGTAAGATATCAAATAGTCAATGATCACGTTTTTGTAAAACAATGCACTTGGTCACTTACTCCTGTATGACAACGATTTATTTAAACTTCATGTGCAGAAAAAAATGTATTTAAAAAAGTGCCTACCCTACCCTACCTTATTTATTTATTATTTAAACTTCATTCATGTTTAAACTTCATTTAAACGTCATTCTTCAATGCCTGCCGTACCTTAGTTATTTATTTATTTAAGCTTCATGTACAGAAAAAAATGTATTTATTGTAACTGCAGACAGTTGGTAGAATTCCATATTGAATTGTTGGGTAATATATCCAAAATAAAACACGGTTATTGGATTGAATTCTACTTTTTTAACATATTTATATGATATGTGACGCGTTTCCTATATCTTCTATTTTTTAAATTGCTTTATGGAGTTTATTGAAATATTTAATACCCAAATATTTGAAGTTTTGTTGAAATTGTTTAGTATTACATTTTGGAGTTGAAAAATCATTTAAAAATCTCAAAGATATATATTTTTTAAATTCAAATATTTGTCACCCTTTAGTAATTGAAAAATTGCGTTTTTTTTAAAAAATGAAGTAAAAAAAATTAAATGGTGGATTTCTCCATTGCATTTCCAGCCAAGCACCCCGTCTCGCTCCCCCCCCCTGATTTGAGCCCTGGGGGGTCCGCAGACGCGGGGGCCACGACCAGGATCCAGTTCAAGATGGCCGACGGGTCCACGCACACCACGCAGGTCCCGTCCGACTCCACGCTGGGAGAGTTGCGACAGTACGTCGCCAACAACATCACGGTAATCGTTCATCGTTTGTTCCTCCAGATACTAGATTATTTATTTTTAACCGGATCCACGCGGCTCGCATAACCGTATGTGTTTTCAAAAAACATTCCTTGTACGCGGCTGACATAACCGTTTGTGTTTTTACTTTACTCCAAGTTTCGAACCTCAGTTCAACTTGGAGGGATTTTTTCATGGTGTGGAACTTTGGATAAGATAATACGTCAATCCTTGGCCTTATGACATCTGTTGAAATATCTGAGTAATAATTTGTAACATCACAAGGATAAATAAAAGAACAGATCCCTGATTTTTCTTGCGGACGGTAATTAGTCCGCGCCATAATCACGCCCTATATCTGTCTCACTCTCGCCGCTACGCATCGCCAGTGGGTAAGAGTGACACACGATGCGTGCTTTGATTTATTTATGTTACGATCTTATTTGTTTATATTACGATATATTTCAAGAATAATGTGACACGAGTGTATTATAGAGTACCAAAAAGGCACAATGAATCCCATTGAACGTTTTTGTTTAGGAAAATAAATCGTTTCTTAACTAAATACATGATGAAAGTAATCATTTAAAAAACGGCGAAATACCGCCGCGCACGGGCGTCTCTTAGGAACAAAGTGAATGCGGTTAAAAGGTTAATTCAAGTCTTACTAAATGCAGCAGAGTCTGCAATTTATAATTGATAAAAAATATATAGGCCAAACTGCGAGAAATTTAGAGATTAGAATTAAAAGACATCGTAGCGGTCTTGTTAGTAATTATTTTTCGGAATTTGCAAATCACATAATAGATACAAGTCTCTCATTCCACTCTCATAAATTAAAATTATTACACCTTGTTCCACATAAAGGCCAAATTATGAATTATTTAGAAAATTTAGAAATCCAAAAAAACCTAAATTCTAATAATAATTTATTAAATAATATATTTTTTCAAAATTCTTCACCTTTGCTTTCCATTTTTCCTTTGTTTTCAAATTCCGCCCCTTGACTAACCCCCTCCCCTTAACTTTCCCCTCTCCTTATTTATAGAACAATTTTATATTTTATATTTTAGTTATTATACAGACCTGAATGATGGAAGATTAACTTCTGAAACATGTAGTCTTTAATAAACTCAAGTGGTAAAAAACAAGTGTTTTCTTTAATCATTGTAACATGTACATAATAAAACTGTAACATATTTTTTTTCTTTCAGACATCGAACCACTTCTCTCTGTCCGTGATGTACCCCAGACGGTGCTTGAGTCCTGAGGAAGACGCGCAGAGCCTCCGCAGCCTGGGGCTCAGCCCCTCCTGCTCCCTGCTGCTGCTCCAGGGGGACCCCGCGAGCCCCCCCTCGCAAGTCAACAAGGCCTCAGGCTTCGTCAGTAAGCCCCCTTATCAACCTGTCAACCAGTCAAAAAATACCCAGTAATTAAATTTTTAGATACAGCAAGACCTCTTTATTCCGAACGCTGAAAATTTAACCTCTGTTCGGACAAGTGGAGTGTTTGGATTACAGTACAGAGAATCTGTAGGGTATTTTTACCAAATAAAGCAACATATCGCTCACTCCTTTCAAGAACGTCATAAATCAAACATCGTCAATTTTCAGTTGTGCATGTTTTCGGAATGCCGAAAAAATGTACCATATCCCAGCAAAAGCGGCATATTTTTAACTTAATATTTACCCGCTACAGGGCAGAAAGTGTTGTTTTTGCATTTTGAAGAAAAGGTATTGTTTAATAATTTTTTGTGATATACTAAATCTTTTTTTAATGGAGAAAACACCTTCAGGTTTTACCTAAAAAGATCTGTTGCGCCGTAAAAAGTTCAATAAATGACTTGATATTTATTTTAAATACATTGTATTATATTTTTAAACTTTAAAAACGTTCTCCTGAAAAATCAAGTTATTTGATTTATGACGTTCTTGAAAGGAGTGAGCGATATGTATTGTGAAATTTTAAATGTATTTACATATTCATATTGTCTCCGCCTCCATAGTGTAATGGTCAGCACGCTTGGCTACCGTTCTAGAGGTCCCGGGTTCGATTCCCAAAGGGGGAGGGCTAAATAAATATAAGTGATTTTTTAAATCTAGTTAAACCAAGTTATAACTTTTTTAAAATTTATCCTTATTCATGCTTTAGTTTATATTCAAACCCGCAGATGGAAGCATTTGTAGTTTCGGAAACTAGTCGTAACAATATAATACTCAAGCGGTAAAAAACGAGTGTTGCATTTATAATTTAATTTAGTTACCTACTTGTTGGTATCTCTACAGGCATGCTGACGCAGCTGTTCTGGTCCATGATTGTCAATCCGGCGAGCAGCCTGTTCCGGTACGTGAGCGACCTCATCACGGGGCAGAGGGCTCGTGGCCGCAGCTCCCCAGCCGCGACCTCGGGGCGAGTCCGTCCCAGGACGTCCCAGGCTGACGAGAGGTGAGAATATAGGATAACAATTACATTGGCAACTCGAAAGTTGGTGTCTTGAAACGGAGCAAACGGTCAAATTTCCAGCAGTAGTGACACTGAACTAGGGTGTAAAGAGACCCATGCACGGAGTAATCTTTCTATTTTATTTTCGCAATAGGACAAAAGTGATTCCTAATGTCTTCTTCTTCTCCGTCTTATTCCTCATTGCTGAGGGTTGTGACCCTTGCAGAAGCAATGACTCTTCTCCAGTTATCCCTTGACTGCGCTGCACGTAGCGCTCCAACCACCGAGGTGCCTGCTGCTGCCTTAATTTGATCGGTCCATCGTGTGGGGGATCTTTCTCTCCCTCTCTTTCCCCGAGGCTACCCATCACAACTAGTCGTTCCAGGCTATCCTCGTTGCCACGCGCAACGTGTCCAAAGAACTGGAGAATCTGTCGGGTACAGATATTGGCCAGAGTCAAGCCATCCATCATCATCAAACCCTTATCCGCACCCTAATGGTGCATAGGGCACTGCATATAAACGCAGTGTTATCTTGATCGTTAACACATGAAGGAAAGGTGATCATCAGCCATCCGCTTCAGGTACCAGTCCTGGGTGATATTGAATAAATATTAGAGTGAAAAAATCACTTATATTTATTTGACCCCCCCCCTGGGAATCGAACCCGGGACCTCCAGAATGATAGTCGAGCGTGCTGACCATTACACTATGGAGCCATCCAAGCCTAGTTAATCCTAATGTCTTAGGATTGGCCTAATGTGTAAAGGCAACTAGCCGTAACTCAAGTTGCGGCCGTTTGGCGTAACACGGCTCAAAGCATTCTTACAACTGGCCTCCATCATATACATCACATTCGTTTAAAAATGCCATAACTAGGCGAAACAATTGTCACAATAATAATTTTTATGTGTTTTTTAACAGTAAAAAACAACTTGGTAGACTCAAAAAATCTGTGTTTGATTTAACAATTACATAAAACATAAAATAAATAGAAAAATTATGTAGGTATAATTATTTTATAATTTTGAAAAAAGTCAATGTTATGAAAAATAATTTGTCATTGTGTGGTAGCACATAATGACAAATTATTTTTGTATTTAATTACATAATTCAAATTTAAAAAATGTCAATTACGTTGAATTTGGGCGCAGCACACCTGAATCCTGATCACAGTACACCAGTGTGCCCGGCACACCGATTGCGGAGCACTGCGCTAGAGTGTTGACACTCATTTCCTTCTTATTTCCTCGACAGTGGCGTGAAGAGAAGACGCTCCGGAAACGAAGGCGGCAATCCCGGAACAAGCACAGTCCGACGAGAGGGAAACACCTACAGGCTCAAGGACCGAGATTCCGACGATGAGAACAACACATGGAACGGAAACTCCACGCAACAAATGTAGTCAAAATATTTACCTGGAATCAAGTTGACGTCTCAAACGGAGCATATTATTACTATTATATAAATAAATATACCTTTATTTACTAAATCAATCAATGAAAAATGTTCATTGATTCCGATCATACAAATTATAATATATTATATGATTATTTTACTTTTATTCATTTGATTTTCATAAACTAACCTAACCTAACCATTTGCGCAGAGCAGCCGTGTACTAAGCTTTGAGAATAGGTGTCTGCGGAGAATTTTAGGTGTGCGGTGGTTTGACTTTGTGAGGAATGAAGAGATAAGGCGTAGGACCCAACAAATCTTGGTCACAACTGTCGTCAAGAAAAGGCGATTCAGTTGGCTTGGCCATGTACTCCGCATGCCTCCCGAGAGCCGCCATCAAGCTTGCCTCTTTTACAAGGCATCAGGTTCGCGCCGCCCAGGACGACCACTGCTGACAATTCGTCGGCAGTTCTCGTCAGAACTTCGGGGTGCGATCTGACTTGGGAGGATGCAAGGGAGCTGGCAGCCGACAGAAAAGCCTGGAGACAGTTTGTGGACTCCATATGCTCCACCTAGGGAGCGGATATTGTTTAATAATAATTACCTAACCATTGTACTACGTGTGGCATTCAATTCAATTGAATTTATTTTATTTATACATAATATACACATTACAAACTTAAATTTAAATCGTATACATTAACAAAAATAGAAAATAAGCAAAAATACTATTGCTAACGGTGTAGAAGAATCCAACTTCGGAAAACTCCTTCAGACACATGGAACAGATCAATATCCAATGAGATATTGTTCAACATAGCGGTAGCTCTTCCTACAGGCATAACCATCGGCAGCTTGGTCCTGTGTATAGGAAAGTGAAACAATCTATGTTGACCTTGTCTTAGGTAACTATTGGGAACATACAGACCAATGTTCCGGATAATTACAGGATTATCGATCATACCGCGCAACAATCGATAAAAATGCGTAATCAAATACACGTAATCAATGTATGTCTGAGGATAGATGGACGGAGCAGGTGCTTGACTGGAGGCCTAGAAGCGTGGGTAGGCCCCAGACAAGATGGTCCGATGATATTAGGAAAGTGGCGGGCCTAAACTGGAAGAGAGTCGTGTCCAAGAGATATAGTCAGGATAAATCTTAAATCTGCAAACCCCCTCAATACGGGCAAAAGTATTCAAAGAAGCGGAAACGAGATGTGGACGATCACCCTTACTCCTTACCCTTTGGTGATCACCCTTACTCCCTCCCCGGCAGTATATCCTGAGCCTGATCCGGACAGATTGTTTTTCAAGAGCGTTCTCCCATCCATCAGTCACTTCAGTCAAGACCAGAAGCTGGAGTTTCGCTGTGAGGTTCTGAACGACATAAAACAAATACAATGCTTCAAATAATGTTTAAAACGACTCACAGCAACACCATACTGATTTTTAACAAAGAAATTCATAATCATAATACACGAGGACATAACAAAATACATGTGGAGCCGATAAACACTACTCAATTTGTAGTAAGGTTCTTAAATTATATTGCCAATACCAAAATTAACCAGCTGCCTGACATATATAAAATGAAACCCATTCGGGGTTCCAAAATAGATGATCTGAGAAGGTACTTTATGGAATGATATATATGTAGTGATTAGTGATTAGTCATATTTTCTTATTATGTTTTTACCTTATGTTTTTATATTTTCTCATTTGTTATATTTTTTTATTTTCTCATTTATTTATTTTAAATATGCTTCTTGTGCCTATTTATTATCCCTGTTTGTTGTTTTTATATTTTGCCATGTATTATTGGGTTGATGCAAAAGTAATGACCGTTTTTTATGATCCCAGGTAAAAAATTTTTTTTTCATAAATTATGAAGAGTATCTTCTTTTTTATGATTCCATTGTATAAAGGATGCTTTCCCTCTACTTTCTATTCAGTTTTGGCCTGGCCAGAGTACAGTAATAACCCCTTGTATTTTTTCAAAATGTCGTTCGATAAAGTGCATTTACGTATTGTTTACTTTATGAATTCCATAAAGACAATACCGCGAGTGTGGCAACCAAAAACATTTGTGAAGTGTATGGAGCAGATGTCATCAAAGTTCGACAGGTACGAAGATGGTTTGCAAAATTCCGATCTGGAGATTTTTCACTCATTGATAAACCACGTACCGGGCGGCCATTGAAGTCTGATGACGACGAATTAAAAGTCATAATTGACACCAATCCACGTCTAACCATCAGGGAGATTGTGTCAATGATGGGAGTCAACCAAACAATCGCATTAATACATTTGAAGCGTATGGAAATGGTTTTGCGGCACGACGTTTGGATACCTCATCAATTGTCGGCTGCCAATTTATTGGATCGTGTTTCAACGCGCGTTGCTTTGAGTGCGAGACAAAAACATGAACCTTTTTTGCATCGTTTGGTGACGGGAGATGAGAAATGGGTCGTGTACAACAACGTGACAAGAAAAAGACATTGGACTATACCTGGACAAGCCCCATTAATAACTTCGAAGGCCGAAATCCATTAAAAAAGTTATACTTTGTGTTTGGTGGAATAATAAGGGTATTGTGTATTTTGAACTCTTGGAACACGATAAGACAAGTACAGCAGAACGATATTGTCAACAATTATCCAAATTGAACATGGTCCTTCAAAAGGATAGACCAGAATTGGTAAACAGAAAAGGGGCGGTGTTTCATCACGACAACGCACGACCACATGTGGCTATGATGACCCAACACAAGCTAAATGAGTTAAATTGGGATGTTATCAAGCATCCACTGTATTTTCCAGATCTTGCTCTTTCTGATTTTTATTTATTCCGATCACTGCGAAAAAATTTCAATGATGAAAAAAATTATTCAATAGAGCAGGTAAAAACATCCCTTACTTCATTTTTCGTATTAAAATCTTCGGAATTTTATACTACTGGTATTAATAAGTTGATAGAAAGATGGAAGAAGGTTATAAGAACTGATGGAAATTATATAATTTATTAAATAAATAATACACAAGAATTTTTTTTTTTTTTAAAATATATGTAAAAAACGGTCAAAACTTTTGCATCAACCCAATAGTATCAGTTTTGTTTATTTAAAAAAATCTTTTTTGTTACTTTATTGTTTGTGTTGCAGTCTTGTTAACCTTAATCCCATGTCCCAAAATGAGGAATAGAAATTACTCATCGGGAATAATATATGTATATATGACTTATGTATGTAATATGTTTTGAAATAAATAAAATGGATGAGAATGCAGCAGAATTATGGCTGTCCCCCAAACCAAGCCATTGTTGCACCGCACACTTTAAACCAGCAATCCTCAGCTTGACGCCGGACCTATGCCTCTTTCACCCCGTCTCCTCGAGCGAGCAACCTTCATTTTTCCCCGTCCGACTCGTCATCCACAACTTCGTCAGACGTGGACAATCAGATGTATAGTGAAGATGACAGTTTGCAGGACATATTTATCACATATATCAGAGAAAGTACCAATAATAAAAGTGGTTAAAAACAAAGCTCTAGTTTTATTTCATAAAGTTATATATATATATATATATATATATATATATATATATATATATATATATATATATATATATATATATATATATATATATATATATATATATATATATATATATATATATATATATATATATATATATATATATATATATATATATATATATATATATATATATATATATATATATATATATATATATATATATATATATATATATATATATATATATATATATATATATATATATATATATATATATATATATATATATATATATATATATATATATATATATATATATATATATATATATATATATATATATATATATATATATATATATATATATATATATATATATATATATATATATATATATATATATATATATATATATATATATATATATATATATATATATATATATATATATATATATATATATATATATATATATATATATATAACTTTATGAAATAAAACTAGAGCTTTGTTTTTAACCACTTTTATTATTGGTACTTTCTCCAAGCGGTTTCGACAGAAACCTTTTCATCTTCAGGGATAGACATGTACGAAATCTAAAACTGAAATATTTTAGATTTCGTACATAGTGAGGTGAGTAACATATATTTATATATATCAACATATTTTTAAATAAAGTAAACTGATAATAATTGATTTTAAATTAGTAAACTGGTTATTTCGTATATTTGGGTAGTATGTTTTCTAAGGATGGAAAGATTGATAAAGACATAGAAAGGAGAGTGAATGGTGCACTAAAATCAGTTTTAGCAAATAAAAATCTATCAGCGAAGGCTAAACTGGCAGTACACAACGGAGTTCTGGTTCCAACCTTTATATATGGAAGCGAAGCATGGAGTTGGCAAAAGAAGGATGAAATCAAACTGAATGCAGTTGAAATGCGATCCCTCAGACGAATGTGTGGCAAAACGATGTTTGATAGATGTTCGAATGATGAAAAAAGGAAAGAATGTAAGGCTGAAATAAGCATAATCGATCAAATTAAGAAAGGTGTGTTGAGATGGTTGGGACATGTGGAACGTATGAGTGAAGAAAGAACGGTTAAACAAATTTATGAGGCGAATGTAGTTGGAAAAAGAAGCAGAGGGAGACCGAGGAAAACTTGGCACAATCAGGTATGTCAAATACTTGAAAGCGGCCGGCTCAGGAGTCGTAATAATCGTCGGGTGTGTATGAGGAGATGCATGAATGTATAAGAGGCGAAAAATGTTTGCAAAGACAGAGTGGTGTGGCGATCGAATCTCTCTGCTTATCCCTGCGGCGAAGCGGCGTGATGGTTAGTTAGCGAAAAGCAAACATTACTCATCATTGTTTCAAGAATTCAAACGATTATTTTTAATTTTTCTATGAAGCAGGGACTTAGTAATCTATGGTAATGTATCTCTAGTTTATTGTCTTTGGTCTCTCCGTTTTATTCAAAATGGCCGCATGTCGTTATTTTTCATTGCAGTTCCCTGTTCGTACATAATGTATAATCAAAATATACAGCTTACAAGACGACGGTTCGCCCATATTATACTGCAAAAAGCTGCAAGCATATTGTAACCATATAATATAATCCCTTTTAAGTATGTATTAGAAACTATTTGTTCGTTGATATGTACATACATCCTGCGTTCGTCCTCGAAGTTTATATTGTTTTCTTTTTGTTGTTAATGCATTCTAAATTGATTTTAAAATCAGTTACAGAAGTTGAATTAAGTAAAATTGAATCGCGCAAGATTAAAACTGAACTATTATGGCGGCCAAACTATAACTCACAGATTTTACAAATATTTCCGTAGCGATAAATAATTTGGTTTCAGCTGTATTAAAAATGATTAAAAACGAGGCACATAAATAAAACCGAATATAAAGTCGTTTATAATTTCATTCATACGCTGTATTTATATTTTTAGGTTATTAATTTACTGTGGAAACAGAGGCACATTTTGTCAGGTAGAAGATTGACGAAAAGATGGAGATCGCCTCAGTGAGGATCAAGGACGAACCGGGAGATGTAGAAGATGACATTCTCTATGCTGGGGAATTGACACCTTATCCTGTCGTTCCCAACACTGAACCAGAGTCTGATAGAGACAATAGTCACAGAGAAAAATCACATTGTATTGTAAACGAGGAGATTATTTATCTAGAAGTTCCTGTCGAGTTTGAACCGGGAACTGACAATACTGGAGAAGGGTGCATGAGTGATAATCCAGTACCGGAAACTACTACTGGACTCCAGCATATAAGAGTATCTAGCGAGTTGCCGATTGATGGCATTGATCAAGAATGTGTGGAGTCTTCTAACAATACGAATGTCGCTGGCTGTGATTATAGTAAGTAATTTGAAAAAATCATCTTATACTTTTAAGACATTGCTTATCAAAATGCGATCTCTCAGAAGAATGTGCGACAAAACGATGTATGATAGATGTTCGGATAGTGAAATAAGGAAGGAGTGCAAAGCTGAGACAAGCATTATCGATAAACTTAAGAAAAGTGTGTTGAGATGGTTTGGACATGTAGATCGAATGGGTGAGGAAAGAACGGTAAAAAAAATTTATGAGGCGAATGTAATTGGAAAAAGGAGCAGAAGAAGACCGAGAAAAACTTGGCACGATCAGGTATGCCAAATACTTGAAAGCGGTCAGGTTAGGAGTCGTGCATGAGGAGATGCATGAACGTGGAGGAGGCGAATAATGTTTGCAAAGACAGAGTGGTGTGGCGTTCCATTCTCTCTGCCTACCTCTGCGGGGAAGTGGCGTGATGGTTAGCTAGTTAGTTAGTTAGACATTGCTTACTAACGAATATATTTTTATTTTAAACATTTGTGACTTAAATGACTATTTGAAACTAAACTTTTACTATTTGTTTTAGATTTAAGGAATAGAGGAGGAAAATCCAAATGTGCTGCAATAAATAAGTCGCTATCTCAGAGACCTTTGAAAATTAGATACTCATGTGCAGACTGTAAATTTACATGTGCAGCAAAATCGACGTTAAAAAAACACATATATGCTCACAATAGAAAGAAGCAATTCCCTTGCAAGAAATGCAAATTTACCTGCTCAGAGAAATTGGAATTGAAAGCGCATATGATATCACATACTGGTGAGAGATCTTTCTCTTGTTCAGAGTGTAAATATTCATTTTCTCGAAAATCAACATTAAAAACGCACATGTTGATTCACACTGGCGAGAAACCGTTCCCTTGTTCGGAATGCGAATATTCATTTTCACAAAGAGCGTCCTTAAAAAGGCACATGTTGACGCATTCTGGCGACAAGCGGTATTCTTGCTCGGTGTGTGAATATTCTACTTCACGAAAAGAACATTTGAGTGGACACATTTTGACTCACACTGGTGAAAAACCGTTTTCTTGTACAATGTGTCCATTTAAATGCTCCGAAAAAGATAAACTGAAGAGGCACACGTATATTCATACTGGTGAGAAACCCTTTACGTGTCCAGAATGTTTATTCGCGTGTGCTGATAAAGGGAACTTAAAAAAACACATGTTTGTACATACTGGCGAGAGACCCTTGTCGTGCCCGATATGTTCATTCGCGTGTTCAGATAAAACGAATCTGAAACGACACGTATCAACTCACTCTGACGAGAAACCGTTTTCTTGTTCAGAGTGTTTCTTTACTTGCCGTCATAATTCAACTTTAAAAAATCATGTTCTAAAAAATCATTATAATAAGGAATTATGCAATAGTGCGACAATGAATTGAGCAACATATGTGGAAGTTTGCAATATTTTGAGTGTGTCCAAATACTTGTTCACAAATCTGGATTATCTCCAATTAAAAAAAGATTTTTTACATCATTTTTTTGACTTCTCAAAAGCATTTACTGGGAGTATGTTAACATGATCCAGGGTTTGGACCTGACATACAAATGAAAGAGTTTCTGCTTAATAAAAAGGTTATCATTTCACCATAGATGTCTCTAATGAATTCAAGCACGATGTTTCGAATTGGAAGAATATATTTATAAGTTATAAGAATTTGAGTAGTGTGTTTGTCAATAATGGGTAGAATTGGGGAATGTTACACGTGTGGCAAGTGATCACTTAAACCAGCCTATGACGGTCGTCAGCCCCGTAAATGCCCAGACTTCCATATTCTTCTTCATCTTTGATGAGATGTCAAAAAATAATTTGAAAAATAACTCCTATAATTGGAGATAATCCAGATTTGTGAACAAGTATTTGGACACACTCAAAATGTTGTATTTAAAGCACATGGATATCTAATAAATGTATACTTTTAGAAATAAATAAATCAGCACTTTTTTTAATCACATTTCTTTATTCGTAGACAAGACAATCTTTGAATAACTGTCCAGCCGGCCAAATTTTGCGTGAAATAATACTTCAGATATAAGCTTTTGCGCTAGGCAGTGTTGCGTTTTGGTCAGTATTTTCATTTGAGCGACAGTTGTTTTAGTGAAGGCATCGTAATCACAGTCTTTGAGACATTCCAATTCAGACTCGGGGCCATTTTTGAGGTGTTGATCTCTTTCATTTGATGATTTTACTAAATCATTTGATAATTGATTACTTGAGTTATCTGGGACCTGAAACAAATCACAAATTTATTGGCTAAACTCCTTAAATATGTACAAATTAGACTGCAATATTATCTGTGTTCGTATGCCTTATAACTATTGTAGAAACAGAATTATAATAATTTAAAGTCGTCCAATTTTACTCTAAAATAGGGACATTTTTCTAATGTTAAATACTACAATACAGTGAATACGCGCGGAGCAGGTTACTCTTGAAACTATGCAATAAATTAGAGTACAATATTATCTGTGTTCCTATGTCTTATAACTATTGCAGAAACAGAATAATAAGTAAACATACCATTACACATTCTGGTTCATTCTTCACAGCGGTTTCAGTGTGTGATGAAGAGTCACTATCCGTATCAATTCTTTCTTCATATAAATTTAATGAATCAGATTCAGTTGCCTCCTGTTTACTGAAAAGAGAACTAGGCTTTAATTCTTTGAGTGGTTAGATAAAAAAATAATGTCAGATCACAATGACAGGATTCAAACACCTTAAAAATGGCAAAATCATTGTGAAATTCTTGTTTGTGTAGTGGTGGGTGCAAAGCTTACAGTCAGCCATATTTTATTTATAACAACATAAAATTTGTAATAAAATAATAAATTTATAATAAAATAAAATAATAATAGAAAAACTGTAAAAACAAATTGTTATTTTTCTTCTTCATTGTGTGTTATATCGCTCACTCCTTTCAAGAACGTCATAAATCAAAGATCGTCAATTTTCAGTTGTGCATATTTTCGGAATGCCCTGAAAATGTACTATATCCCAGCAAAAGAGGCATATTTTCAACTTAATATTTACCCATTACAGGGCAGAAAGTGTTGTTTTTGCATTTTGAAGAAAAGGTATTGTTTAATTATTTTTTGTAATATACTAAATATTTTTCAAATGGAGAAAAAACCTTCAGGTTTCACCTAAAAAGATCTGTTGCACAGTAAAAAGTTCAACAAGTGGCTTGATATTTGTTTTTAATACATTGTATTTTATTTTTAAACTTTAAAAACGTTCTCCTGAAAAATCAAGTTACATATTTGATTAATGACGTTCTTGAAAGAAGTGAGCGATATAAGGTCCCCCTGACATCACTTGAGAGTATGCGCCCCTTTTTTGGGCAGCTCTAAACAGCATCTCAACAGTTCTGATCCCTGTCCAATCTCATATATTCTGGAGGACAGGAGATCTGCCTTCTGTTTTTAATTTAAGTTTTACTTGGTGAATACCACTAATTCTCAAAATGTATTGTGACACGGGTTTTTATGCATTCCGCATCATTTATTACTTGATGTGATTGATATTATGGATGTTATATAATGGATAGATATTACTACAAAATAACTATTTATCCGCCTCCGTAGTGTAATGAATGGTCAGCACGCTTGGCTACCGTACTGGAGGTCCCGGGTCCGATTCCCAGGGTGGGGTCAAATAAATATAAGTAATATTTCACCCTAATATTTATTCAATACTACCCTGGACTGATGCCTGAAGTGGAGGGTCAATCCTTTCCTTATTTATTGTAACTGCAGACAGTTGGTAGAGTTACATATTGAATTGTTGGGTAATATATCCAAATTAAAACACTCAAGTGTTTGATAATGTCCTAAGAAGACGAAACGCGTCACATATTAATATATACATAAATAAATGTAGATTTCAACCAAATAAACCTTGTTTAAATGATTAAAGAAAACACTTGTTTTTTACCACTTGAGTTTTATTATAGACTACATGTTTCAGTAGTTAAACTTCCATCATTCAGGTCTGTATAATGTTATTATACAGACCTGAATGATGGAAGTTTAACTTCTGAAACATGTAGTCTATAATAAAACTCAAGTGGTAAAAAACAAGTGTTTTCTTTAATCATTGTAACATGTCTTACCACAAAGTTAATGCCGAAATAATAAATAAAACCTTGTTTAATATTGGATATATTACCCAACAATCCTTTCCTTTTCTTCATGTGTTGACAATCAAGATAACACTGTATATGATGCAGTGATCTATGCACCCTCGGGTGCGGACGAGGGTTTGAAGAAGAGAAGATTACTAGAAAGTAACTTCCGGATAAATTCATGTGATCTGCCTTCTGCTCACACCTCATGGACCCTCCACTAGGTGCAATAGCTCGTACTTGTCTACTCTCAGCACATGCCCCAGATACGACACCTTCCGGACCTTGATATCAGTCAGCAACTGTCTTCCCACTAATATATCTCCAGAGAATGTATTCACTTACATATTTTTCTGTGAAAACTGTTTGAAGAAGGAAAGTTGTTTCTCATATTTCCAGGGAGTCTGTTTTTTGGACTGCTTTTTTCTTTTCATTGCATTTATATAATTATTTCTTAATCTAATCCAAGCCTCTCTGCATTGTGTACCTGGGAAGAAAAATAACAGTTATTATAATTATTTCATATTTTATATTCTCCTGGTACCAGGGGTGTGCATTCCATATCGCTCACTCCTTTCAAGAACGTCATAAATCAAAAAACTTATTTTTCAGGAGAACCTTTTTAAAGTTTAAAAATATAATACAATGTATCAAAAATAAATATCAAGCCACTTATTAAACTTTTTACTGCGCAAAAAATCTTTTTAAGTAAAACCTGAATGTTTTTTCTCCATTTGAAATTTATGGAGTATATTTAAAAAAATAATTAAACAATACCTTTTCTTCAAAATGCAAAAACAACACTTTCAGCGAGATATTTAAATGAAAAATTAAGGAAACAATGCAAAGCTAAGATAAGCTTTATCAATTAAATGTTGAGATGGTTTGGACATGTGAAACGAATGAGTGAGAAAAAAAACTCAACAAGGCAAATGTAGTTAGAAATTAAAGTAGAGGAATACCAAGGAAAACTTGACATGATCAGGTCCTTCATATAATTGGGTATGGACAGATCAGGAGTCGGAATATCCAGCGGGTATGTAAAAGATGTACAAATGTGGAAAAGGCGAAGAATGTCTGCAAAGACAGAGTGGTACGCCATTCTATTCTCTCTGCCTACCCCTGAGGAGATGCGGTGTGATGATTAGTTAGTTATATTAGAATATATATTTTTTTTAAAACAACAAACAAAAGAAAATGCTGGTCCAAGGTCGAATGAGATTCGACATGGATTTTTTCCTCTTAGGTCCCATGTCGGATGTTATTTGACATTTTTTTCATCATTAGCATTATTTTTTTAAATTCCAAGCTTACATTTTTGTCACTCGTATCTATTACAACAGTATGTGGAGCAGAGGACAAAAGTTTTTTTTTCCAATTGGAATGTAACTGTCTACCTAGATTTTTTTTCATTTTGGAGGCCCGGAAAGGGTTGAGCAAACCATATACAAGAACATCTTGGAATGTATTCGGGTGTAATTCGGCTTAATAATAAAATTAGCAAAAAAAAAGTATCATGTTTTGCGTTTTTCTTTGAACTGACTGTGGTATAAATCAGTGTTCCGCAAACTTTTTCTATTCAAGGTACATCTACCAAATTAAGAAATTTCAGAGGTGCATATTTACCATATTATGGTAACATATTTAACATATTATGTTTGATGCGGAATTGATTTTATTCAATTTTATTCAATTCAATAAAAAAATAATATATACATAACAAACAATATTCAAGGCATATATAATAAAAGTAAGCAAAAGTACGAAATCAACGTTTTTTCGAAGGCGAATTTTCCAAAAGAAAATGATGAATGAAAACATATCGGCTGTTATAAACACTTCACGAGTCTAATACAATCCTTTGTAGGTTGAGTGTGTTAAATTAGATATTCCTCCCGCCTGACGAAGATCCTTTGAGAAGATTTTACATATCTCTTGGATTTATTCTAGAATTTTCCACGAGAATGATACTTTTATCCACATGAATTAAGAGTAATTCAATTCAATTCAATTCAATTCAATTTATTTATTCAAGAAAAGAATAATATATACATAACAAACAATTTTCAAGGCGTATATATTAAAAGTAAGCAAGAAGACTTAAAGGTGTAGAAGAATCCCGCTTCGGAAAACTCCTTCGGACACAATATCCAATGTGATATTGTTCAACATAGCGGTAGCTCTTCCTACAGGCATAACCATCGGCAGGTTGGTCCTGTGTATAGGAATGGGAAACGATCTATGCCGACGCTGTCTTAGCTAAGGAACATACAGACCAATGCTCCGGATGATTTCAGGATTATCGATCATACCGCGCAACAATCAAATGTGAGACTACTTAACAGAGCACAGACAATCAAAATTTGGAGCAATTGTGTTATTTTCACAAAACTAGACGTTTTTTCCGCGGCACAACGACTAAACACCACGGAGTGTGCCACGGCACACACTTGCGGAACAATGGTATAAATGATATTATTTATTTTATTTTATTTATTTAGAAATTTAACAGAACATTAACATAAATACATTTACAATAATGAATACCAAATAAAACAGGTAATTGTAACATTCCAATTACAAAATTTCAAAAATGTTAAATGAGTCAAAAGTTAACAGCAAGAATAAAAATATAGCGAAAGTTAAGAAGATTACTAGGCAGACTTAATTTAGATATTATTTTTTGATATCTCATCAAAGATGAAGAAGAATATGGAAGTCTGGGTATTTACGGGGCTTACGACCGTCATAGGCTGGTTTGAGTGATCACTTTACACACGTGTAACATTCACCAATTCTACCCATTATTGACAACCACACTACTCAAATTCTTGGAAGTTCTATATATACGAACCAATTTAGAAACCTTGTTCATGAATCACTAGAACTTCACTAGAGATGTAAAGAAGCTTTTTATTAAGCAGAAACTCTTATATTAGTATGTGAGATCCGAATCCTGGATTATAATCACACACATGAGAAACGCCAGAAAATACCATTTTCATTTTTATTATTAAGCTTATAATTTGACCAGATAATTTATTTACAAATTATACCCAGATTATACCAAATTATACCCCGTAAATACCCAGACTTCCATATTCTTCTTCATCTTTGATGAGATATCAAAAAATAAAATGAAAATAACTCCTGTAATTGGAGATAATCCAGATTTTGTGAACAAGTATTTGGACACACTCAAAATGTTGTAAATTAATTTAGATACGTAGCTGTTCATATATTCATACGTAGTATCAATACATTGATTTGTAATTAGCATCAATATATAAATCTCCAATGTGAACAATCCAGCGCTGTATATTATACAGTGAAACCTGTTAGATTGAACACCACTAGTGCACTGAAAAAAACGTTCAATGTAAGGAGGTGTTCAATTTAACAAGTAAATAAAAAGTTATAGAAAAAAAAAATTATGCCAATAAAAGTAAATTTTTTATTAAATTTAAATGAAAATATTTATTGTTTCTTTGAGAAAAATTTTTTCAATTGTCATTTGTTTTACGTTTTCCACTTGGTACTTGCACAACTGATGGCGGACAGAGTTTAAAGTCTGTGAAAGACCTTTGACCTCATGTGTATTGGCAAAATCTGAGAGGCACTTTAAGCTGGCAAATGCATCTTGGGAATTGGAATTTCTCGAACAATTGGTTCAATTTCTTCGTCTGATGATTCAAGAGATACAAAAAGAAGATCTTCCTCCCAACCAGTTTCTGTGGATGTTTCGAATGCTGGAACATCCTCACAAGGATTATTAAGATCTGCAAATCCGTTAGTTGCTGTTAAATCCTGTAATTCTTGTTCATCAACATGACTATCGTTAGCACTTGACTCTAATGTAATTACTTGAATTCCAGCTTTTGCAAAACAATGTGATATTGTTACTTCATTCCAGCTTTTTTTGTGAACATACTTTTTTATCAATAACCAAAGGTGAAAGAATAAAAAAAAGTAAAGGGGGACAAAGAATTTACCAATATTTAGCTTATCTAAAATTATTTAATGTTCATTCTAACAGTGTGTAATTATATGATGAATACTATTTTTAACGTTCAATGTTCAAAGTATAAAGATGTTCATTCAGAAAAGGTGAATTAGTGAGAAAGTAGATGTGTGTGTGTTCAATGTATATAATGTAGAAAGGTGTTCACAGTGAACAGGTTTCACTGTATTGTATTTTATAATTGTATAATGTTCCCCTTACTAGTACAGCCTAGTTCGTAAGCAATTTCAGCCCAGGCGTCATTCCTTCTCTCGTTGCTTCTAAAGGAATATGAATTACTGTCATAGAGACATGGATGTTGTCGAATTTTTGCAATCAGTAGAATGTAATCCATTATCTGGTGTTCTAGTTCAACATTCACGTATTACGAGAAACCCAATTCAAATTGGTTTGATTTAAATTTGCTTGAAACGTCAAAATGACAGTGCTGTTATTATAAACGTCAAAATAAAACATTGCATACCAGTTCAAAAAAAGATTATCCGCTTTTTTTAGGTACCTAACTAAAAATCAAGTAGAAAATGGAACGAGACTAAATTAATGCAATACAGATTTTCATTTCAAATTGGACGAGTTACAAATTGAATTGTACGTTTACCAAATCGAATTTGACATTTTGCAAAACAAATTGGACGTTATAATATATTTACAACAAAAGTTTGAATTTTTAAAAATATATTCATATTAGTACTACACATGCCGTCAATGTGGATACCTGCCCAATATATATATATATATATATATATATATATATATATATATATATATATATATATATATATATATATATATATATATATATATATATATATATATATATATGTGTGTGTGTATATATAAATATATATTTGTGCTTATGAAAATTTGTGAAGAAGGAAGTTGTAAGGAGATGTAAAAGAGTAAACATTAAGTCATTTCTAACGAAAAACAAAGATTTCCGACGACATATTAGATTCCTAACTGTCCATCAAACCTCCTCCCCAAGTTTTTCCCTCTACCCCCTTCCCTAAACTCCTTTTTTCCTTCGCCTTCCTCATAATCATCAACTTGTAATTTATTTATTTTTTATGTTCAAGTACTATCTACCCTCTGATTGCAAACAGCTATATATGGTATCAAACATTTTAACCAATATCACTAGTTCGTTTTTGGTTGGTTGGTATTTCTTTCTATCAATTACTTTCTAGCAATAAGCCCGCCAATATATATATATATATATATATATATATATATATATATATATATATATATATATATATATATATATATATATATATATATATATATATATATATATATATATATATATATATATATATATATATATACATCAAGTTTAAATAAATAACCAGTGTTGGATGAGACGTAGCCAAATTTTAGTCACTTGAATGTTAGGTGATTCCAAAAAATGTATCAAATATTACTGATTCATAGATTCACAGATAAATTGTGAATCGAGATACTTAATACTAAGGTGGTAGTTGACGATCAGTAATCGGCTGTCCAAACTTAAAACACAGTAAGGGACATTTTTGTGTAGTACGTTTTTTTCCATTTTTGGACTAAGTAGAATCTACTTAGTCCAAAAATGCAAAAAAAATGCAAAAAAAAATTTTTTTTTGCATTTTTGGACTAACTTAAGTTTATTTGATTGTTAATTATGTTTCATTTTTATTTAACCGCTTTTTTTTATTTCTCAAACTTCTAAATTATCAATTTGACTAGTTCTATTACCATAATGTAAAATTTCTATCCCATCTTCAAAATTATGATCCACAAAGTTAATGCTTTCAATATTCAAAACAGAATCTACTTGGTCAAAAAATGCAAAAAAACGTACTACAAAAAATGTCCCTTACTGTGTTTTGAGTTTGGACAACCGTAATAATTCGCTAGTAGCTCCAAGGAGAGACAAATCTAGAAAACCCT
Organism: Brachycentrus maculatus; assembly: GCF_059751285.1. Taxonomy (NCBI): domain Eukaryota; kingdom Metazoa; phylum Arthropoda; class Insecta; order Trichoptera; family Brachycentridae; genus Brachycentrus; species Brachycentrus maculatus. The sequence goes on along the minus strand of NW_028281566.1, from coordinate 171,501 downwards.
TGCAAGACTATGCGGGTATATACACGATTACTGCTATGTTGTTGTCACCCTTGTATCACAGACATACCCATATTCCTAACACTTAATATTTCTCTTTTTTTTGTGTGTATATTAGGTTAAATTGGATAAAAACAATAAAAATGTATGTAAAAAGAATTCCACTGACAAGACACAAGGTGACTTGGTGGGTCTCTGCATTTTTTTTAAATATGTTTAAAATTGTTATTTAAATAAATGTATACTATTTATGTTACTAAAAAATAAATGAAAATTTAAAAAATAAAAAAAATGAGGGATTTTTCTTATACCTTACTAAATTCCTGGCGGCATTTTTTAGGACTTTGCCCCACAATTTACCAGAGAATCAATGAATCAGAGAATCGAAGAATTTGAGATTCTCTGATTCATTGCATTAGGGCGTTTGTGTACTACACGGAATTTTATCGTCCGGCACGTCAGTTAGCGTTGTTAAACAACGATTGGCTTGTGCTTTTGTCCATATTTTTTCAGATCGGTGCTCTTGATCGGTGCGTGAACACGTTGCGCGTAAATTCGATCACGCTAAACTGTCGTAGTCGCTTTCATTTTTCAAAACTGGACTGCCGGACGGTAAAATTTTGTGTAGTGCACAAACGCCCTTAGTGAAGGAGATTCCCTCTAAATTGGGATCCGGTCACTCGATCAATATAAATGAACGGGTCATTTAGATCCAGATATTAATGAACAACTAACCTCTTTTGTGTATTTGTAAAAGATAATTTGAAACACATCCTATTGATGTACAAATCCTAAAGAATGCAGAACGCAACATTTCATTGATCGCCTATGAATCATTTTCTCACAAAGGCCTACCAAATATAATAAATAACGATGTATTTATTCGTTCCATTGAAAAATACAGCAATCAAATAGGTAGGTACTTGCTTCAGGAACATCTGAGTACAATAATCAAACAAATATGTAACTACTATACCCAATTATTAGTACCTACGCGTGGGAAGATGCCATTTTATTTTGTTATACGGTCTGCGCGGGAAATTAAGGTCACACGACCCGTCAAATCCGACTGTCAGAAAAAGGTTTACTTTCAACCCGAGCGTTGAGCCTTCGCGGCTCTTATATCTAAACGTGCCGGTTATAGTCAAACTGGCTTTGTCCCCGTGCGGTATTGGTTCTGCAATAGCCGCCATCTTGTTACGTCGCCAAAATATAAGTTCGGCGGGAAAATTACAATTTACGATGTTAATTTTTATCATTACGTGATGAAATTGTAACTAGTAGCTCGTTATATCTTTCGCATGCCTTATTAAAATGCACGAGAGCTCATTGCAGGCATAATTATATCGAAATTGTTGCAATGTTTGTTGCAAATTGTTGAAATTTGATGAAATTCGAAGCTGTGCGACAGTTTGACATCATCTTCTTTACCGGTTTTTGATTGGCAGTGACAAGAATCTAATGATATCGATAAGAAATCTCTTCCTGTGAAAAATGCACCATCTTTGATGACTTTCAAGAAACGCTTGTACATAACATTACTAACTAAATATACAACACTGTTCTACCATGATACTATTTTTTTATATCTCAACAAAGACGAGGAAAATGGACAGGTTGTAAGCCCAGTAAATAAAGTGTCGGGGTATGGTCCCGTGGTAAGTGTCGCGGACTCTTGAGTCAGAGTTTCTCGGTTCGAACCCGCTCTATCACAATTTGATACCTATTTCTAATAATGAGCCGCTTAGGCTCACAGAAATACTATAAAATTTAAGTATTTTTCATTTAAAAAATTGACATCTCATCAAAGATGAAGAAGAATATGGAAGTCTGGGCATTTACATGCCATACGACCGTCATAGGTTGTTCAAAGTGATCACTTTACACACGTGTAACATTCACCAAATCTACCCATGATTGACTACCACACTACTCAAATTTGTGGAATTTCTATATTTGTATGTGATCCAATTTCGAAACAAGTGCTTGAATCATTAGAATTTCACTAGAGACATCTATTGGTGAGATGAAAGAAGCTTTTTATTGAGCCGAAACTCTTTCATATGTAGGTATGTGAGGTCCGAATTCAGGATTATATTCACATAGGTAGGCACATGAGAAACGCTTGAAAATATCATTTTAATTTTATTATTTTAGCTCATAATCTATGTTGAGATGCCAAAAAATAATATGAAAAATCAGTCATATAATTGGAGATAATAAAATAAATTTGCTCACAAATCGGGATTCTCTCCATTTAGTTTATTTACTTGCTGGTAATAACTGGTCAAATTATAAGCATAAAAAATACAATAAAATTATGTTTTCCATCGTTTCTCGAGTACCTACGTAAATATATTCCACGATTCGGACTTCACATACAAATTAAACAGTTTCTTCTTAATCAGAGCTTTCCTCAACTCATCATAGATCGGCTGTCCAAACTCAAAACACAGTAAGCGACATTTTTTTTGAAGTAGGTTTTTTTTGCATTTTTGGACTAAGTAGATTCTACTTAGTCCATAAATGCAAAAAGAAACGTACTACAAAAAAATGTCCCTTACTGTGTTTTAAGTTTGGACAGCCGAGATGTCTTTAGTGACTCTCGCACACTGTTTCGAGTCAATATATCTAGAAGTTTCAAGAATTAGAGTGGTGTGGTTGTCAATCATGACTAGAATTGGTAATTTTCACAGTAAAGTGATCACTTAAACCAGTCTATGACGGTCGTGAGCCCTGTAAATGCCCAGACTTTTATATTCTTCTTCATCTTTGTTGGGATGCTAAAAATAATGTAAAAAACGCCATTTTTGTCTGTTTTACAAATAGTACTTATTACTTTGTCAGATGACAGACTTCCACGTATCGCCCTTCAAGGAATCCCTGAAGGACGCAGACCCCCAGGCAGACCTCCAAAAATATGGAAAGACAGCTGGGAGTCAACATCCCAAGAGCTACAAGCTTGGGCACAAACAGATCCTCAGGATCTAGAAAAAGATAAAGATGAAGACTTTTATGACACTTATCTATATAATGTAATCGTCGACAATAAGAACAAAAATCAGATTTACGTTTTTTTATACAGCGCCCTTGAGATAATGATCATAAAAATGGCGCTTGATAAGTTATCCATCCTACTTTTATTATTATCATTGATAATATAATGTGTTCAGTAATTGCATATTTACCTTAGTTATTGTACATTTTAAAACATCTATTCAAGTACCTACTTTTTGTACACACGCATAATGACTTTTTAATTTCCCATTACTCAATACACATATTTTTTAAATGGCAACACACATTCTTTTCGAATGATTTTGTGGATTTCCGAGTACTTAACACATTAACCTGTCTAGAAGTGATTTTTCGGGGACAATTTTTTATTTATTTATTACAGAAAATAAATAAGTACATTGGCGGGCTTATTGCTAAAAAGCAATATCTTCCAGCCAACCAGAAACAGACTAGTGATATTGGTCAAAACGTTTGATACCATATAAGTATAGCTATAGTTATTGTGACTGCAGACAGTTGGAAGAATTCCATTTTGAATCGTTGGGTAATATATCCAAAATAAAACATGGTTAATTGATTGAATTCTACTTTTATTTACATACATCGCTCACTCCTTTCAAGAACGTCATAAATCGAAAAACTTGATTTTACAGGAGAGCGTTTTTAAAGTTTAACAATATAATACAATGTATTAAAAATAAATATCATGCCACTTATTGAACTTTTTACTATGCAACACATCTTTTGAGGTAAAACCTGAAAGTTTTTTCTCCATTTGAAAAATATTTAGCATATTTAAAAAAATACTTAAACCATACATTTTCTTCAAAATGCAAAAACAACACTTTTTGCCCTATAGCGGGTAAATATTAAGTTAAAAATATGCCGCTTTTGCTGGGATATAGTACATTTTCTGGGCATTCCGAAAACACGCAAAACTGAAAATTGTCGATTTTTGATTTATGACGTTCTTGAAAGGAGTGAGCGACATATGATAACATGTGACGCGTTTCGTCTTATTTAACACATTATCAAGCACAAACGTATGTGATAATGTCTTAAATAAGATGAAACGCGTCACATATTATCATATATATGTAAATAAAAGTCGAATTCAATCCAATAAACGTGTTTAATTTTGGATATATTACCCAACAATTCCCTATATAGCTGTTTGCATGCCATGTATCTGGGGAGTCAGTTTTTTTGTTATTTTTTTTTTTACTTTTTATAATTTTACATCATATAGCATCAATTGATGCTATAAGCAACATATTTTCTTTAATATTTTATTTTATTTACATCAGTAAACATGATTGATCGAAACTTCGATAATTTGGCCGTATATCATGTTTTGATATGAATCATGTTTTGTACCGGCCGTACATGTACGGCCATACTCCCGGACAGGTTAACTACCGAAAGCCAACTAGTAGGCTTTTTGCTGCCAACCGTAAACGACCGAACACCGATTAAGTAGTCAGTTTTTGTTTAGTTTTATTAGTACGCCTCCGTAGTGTAATGGTCAGCACGCTCGGCTACCGTTCTGGAGGTCCCGGGTTCGATTCCCAAGGGGGTAAAATAAATATAAGTGATTTTTTTCACTGTCATATTTATTCAATATTACCCTGGACTGGTATCTGAAGCGGAGGGCTGATCACCTTTCCTTCATGTGTAAACGATCAAGATAACACTGCGTTTATATGACGCAGTGCCCTATGCACCATTGGGGTGCGGATAAGGGTTTTATTATTATTATTATTTATTAGTACAAATTTGCTTGTTTTTTAAGGTAAGTCTTCCGAAAATTCGTTGGTAGGTAAATAAAGTGTTAAAAAGGTACCTACTCGCCTGAATAATGAAACGAATGCTCGAAAACGTTGCGCAGATAACCTTTCAACTCTCGAACCTATTATAATTATATTATTCTTTAATTAAAGATGAATTTTGTAACCACATATTTACAATCCGACATTATTGCCTTACGTATCAAGTTTATACATGCAATACGACAAAAGATATTAGCCGGAGGGCATTAAATTTTGAATGTTCTTCTAGTACCTACCTGACCGAGGAATAAAGTGATGCCATTTAAATTTTAGAAAAAGTTCAAAACCATAGAGAAAATTGCCGCGTAAATTAATTCTTTCCAGTGCCTTCTATAAAATCTCTATCCCCACTGCACGCTTGTAAGTTCATAGGTAGGTAGGTACATGGTAGGTAAGTACATAGGTAGGGAGCTAAGACTTTAGGCATAGTCTAACAACAGTGTAAGGGAGGTTCTAAACATTTTTCCACCTCCTTAGTGTAGTGGTCTGAGCGTCTGATTACCATGCTGGAGGTCCTGGGTTCAATTCCCAGGGGGGGCAAAATCACCCTGGACTGGCAACCGAAGCTCACGACTGATCAAATTACCTTGTGCCCTATGCTCCATTCACGAGAATACGTATGGCAGCTTGAAAATCTATCTGTGGAATCACACATTTGCGTTTAACACTTTACTTACTTATTATTGACGAGTATTTGCTGAAACAACCAAGATGGTTAAATTTTTACGTATTTCATTTCATGGTGCAACCGATGGTGCATAGGGCACTGCATCATATAAACAAAATGTTATCTTGATCGTAAACACATGAAGGAAAGGTGATCAGCCCTCCGCTTCAGGTACCAGTCCAGGGTAAAATTGAATAAAATATAAATGAAATCGTTTATATTTATTTGACCCCTCCCCTGGGAATCGAACCCGGGACCTCCAGTACGGTAGCCGAGCGTGCTGACGCTACGGAGGCGGAGACTTATATAAATATTATTTAAATTCATTTTGCAACTGGCGGGAATTAAACCCCCGACGCCAGTTTCTTAGTCGAGCGTCTATTCAATATTCATATCAAATGATAAATAGCTCAACGGTTTACTGATTACAGCGGAAGCGCACGTTGCTCATCTAGACTACGTTTTGCGTTTTATAGAGAAGGCACTGCATACAGTTTTTATAACCCATTTATTTACATTTCAATGACGAATCTAATTCAATTTTTCTGTTTCCATTCAATAAAAATGTTATATAATTGCTTGTTTTAACATTTATTTTCGTTTCAACATAACATGGATTCTACTTTATTAAAAAAATATTTAAATGTCAAGATTACGAGGTTAATAAATAATATTTTTAATAACGGTCGGTAAAAACTGATATAGATCGCCCTATCGGATTCACTGCTAAATCTTGCTAGTCTAAAATCTGCAAAAACAATACGATATGGCTTCTTTCTCGTTTTACGGACAGCAAGAGGTTGTGTCGGGTTGTGGTCCCGTGGTTAGTGTCGCGGACTCTTAAGTCAGAGTTTCTCGGTTCGAACCCACTCTACCACAATTTGAAACCTATTTCTAATTAGCCGCTTAGGATAACAAAAATAGAACGGAATTGAAATATATATGTGTATATATATATATGTGTATATATATATATATATATATATATATATATATATATATATATATATATATATATATACATATATGTATACATATATATATATATATACATATATATATATATATATATATATATATATATATATATATATATATATATATATATATATATATACACACATATATACATATATATATTGTGTATATATAAATATATATTAATATTTATATACATATATTTATATATATATATATATATATATATATATATATATATATATATATATATATATATATATATATATATATATATATATATATATATATATATATATATATATATATATATATATATATATATATATATATATATATATATATATTTATAAATATATATATATATATATATATATATATATATATATATATATATATATATATATATATATATATATATATATATATATATATATATATATATATATATATATATATATATATATATATATATATATAGATATATTAATTTCGTAAATCCGATGACAAGGTATCTTCCTCAACTTTGAACCACGTCTGAGCAACGCATCATCGTATCATTTATGTATTAAAGTGTGTCCACTTATTTACAACATTTTGAGTGTGTCAAATCCTTGTTCACAAATATTTGGACTCGATAACTCCTATAGTTGGAGATTATCCAGATTTGTGAACAAGTATTTGGACACACTTTAAATGTTGTAAATAAATTGACTGGTCAAATTATAAGCTAAAATAATATAATGATTTTCTGGCGTTTCTCATGTATGTGATTATAATCCAGGACCTTACATACAAATTAAAGAGTTTCTGCTTAATAAAAAATCTTCTTTCCCTAGTGACATTCTAGTGATTCAAGCACAATGTTTCGAAAGTGGATCATATAAGTATATAGAACTTCCAAGAATTTGAGTAGTGTGGTTGTCAATCATGGGTAGAATTGGTGAATGTCACACGTGGGTAAAATGGTCACTTAAACCAGCCTATGACGGTCGAAAGCCCCGTAAATGCCTAGACTTCCGTATTCTTCTTCATCTTTGTTGAGATGTCAAAAAATAATATGTGTCCACTTATTATGAAATACCAATAATTACCTCTTTAAGATATTGTATATCTCTTGTATTTACATTATTTTTTGACATCTCAACAAAGATGAAGAAGAATATAGAAGTCTGGGCATTTACAGGGTTTACGACCGTCATAGGTATTGTATCGTCTCTTGTACTTAGTTATAAAACGAATTTTTCATTACTCAATCGCGAAAAACCAGAAAATAGATTTTAAGTAAAACGGGTTTAGTATTAGATATTTAATATATCGCTCACTCCTTTCAAGAACGTCATAAATCAAAATACTTGATTTTTCAGGAGAACGTTTTTAAAGTTTAAGAATATAATACAATGTATTAAAAATAAGTATCAAGCCACTTATTGAACTTTTTACCGCAGCAAATCTTTTAAGGTAAAACCTGAAGGTTTTTTCTCCATTTGAAAAATATTTAGTATATTTAAAAAAATAATTAAACTATACCTTTTCTTCAAAATGCAAAAACAACACTTTCTGTCATGTAGCGGGTAAATATTAAGTTAAAAATATGCCGCTTTTGCTAGGATATAGTACATTTTCTGGGCATTACGAAATCATGCACAACCCAAAATTGTCGATTTTTGATTTATGACGTTCTTGAAGGAGTGAGCGATATGTATTATTTTTTCTAAGAAAAAAATAACTAACTTACCATCGCCCGTTTCTCTGCAGCGGTAGGCAGAGAGAATAGAATGCCATACTACTCTGTGACTATCATAAAATCAACCCTGAAGAGGGCAACAGGTTGTTGCCGAAACTAGTTGGTTTTTAATAAAAATGTGATTGGATAAAAAAAAACAATGTCTTTTTATTTCTCAAAATAATAAATTAATTGTGATTAAAATAAACGCTTTTTGTCCGCCTCCGTAGTGTAATGGTCAGCACGCTCGGCTACCGTTCTGGAGGTCTGATCACCTTTCCTTCATGTGTAAAACAATCATGATGACACTGCGTTTATAAGACACAGTGCTCTATGCACCATTGGGGTGCGGATAAGGGTTTTATTATTATATTAATAATTTAGGGGACATGTCATTATTTCAAGGACAAGTCATAATTTTATGGTCACCCCATTAATTTAGGACACATATCATAATTTTGCGGACGTGTCATAATTTAAGGGACATGTCATAATTTATTTAATAATAATAATAATAATAAAACCCTTATCCGCACCCCAATGGTGCATAGGGCACTGCGGCACATAAACGCAGTGTTATCTTGATCGTTTACACATGAAGGAAAGGTGATCAGCCCTCCGCTTCAGGTACCAGTCCAGGGTAGTATTGAATAAATATGATAGTGAAAATCACTTATATTTATTTTACCCCCCTTGGGAATCGAACCCGGGACCTCCAGAACGGTAGCCGAGCGTGCTGACCATTACACTACGGAGGCGGACTAAATAATTTATTTATTATTATTATTTAAAATAAACAATAATTTTGTTTCTTATACAAATTCTTAGTATAATAATTGTGTTTAAAAATAAAAATAAGTATGGTCTAAATCAGAGGTTCCCAAACTCTTTTATCTCGTAGACCCCTTGCCTTACCTGATATAGATTTTTATCAAATTCATAACTTCAAATGTATTTTTGACAGCCGGTATATGTAGTGTTACTCACTTTGAACCACACATGTTAGGTTTTATACATTTATATTTTAAATTCAAATTAAAACATAGACCCCTTGCAAGTTGTCATAGACCCCTGGGGGTCGATATAGACCACTTTGGGAATCACTGGTCTAAATTATAGTTAATTGCGGCAAAAGGTCTTGTTCTAACAGCAAGTGATTTACAATGCATTATTTAATTGTCTGGGGTCTTTAAAGTTCAAGGGAATTGATATGACGAGGCGAATTAACACAGCAGTAATTAATTATTTTGGATCTTCTCCCAACCACGGAGGATCAGTTTCCTGTAACACAAAAGGCAGAGTAATCAACGTGAAGGCTATGCCGCTTAGAGATCAGGGGGCACACGAAAAGAGGCCTTGGGGACTGTGGGATAATTGTATCAACTCGGAATTTAAATATTAATCTTGACATTTACTTGTTTTTACTGTAATTTATTTCAAATTCATGGTGATTTTCATTGATGCTGCATTTTAAATTAAATAATTCTTCTTCTTTATCTTGGTGTAGGCCTTGTGGCCTGTTCTTAAGAGGGATGAGTCTCCTGCGATGTCGATTCCCAGCTATCAATCCATATCTTTGGTGGTCTACCTTCAGGTTAGCCGTGCAGCGCGATGTGGGGAGTCTGGATGGTTCCATTCTCCTCACACGTGCATACCATTGTCTCCTTCGTTGCCTTCCCCACCTAATGACATCTTCGATCTCGCATATTTCCCTGATCCTGGCGTTCCTTTTTCTATCTCGAAGACTCTTGCCTGGTATGCTTCTTAGAGTATTCATTTCTGACACTCTAAGCGCGTTTTTTGTGGCAATGGTGTCCGCTCTACTTTGGTTTCCATACGTCATGATGGTCGGACACAAGTTTTGCAGATAAATCTTGATTTTGCTGCCGATCTTCATCTCAGGATTTTTCCATCTAGAATTTTTCAGGCATCCTGAGATGGCTGCAGCCTTGTTTAATTATCCCATCACTTCGCATTGCAGATCTGTTCAATAATTAAAAACATAATAAAATAATTAAAAACATATTAATACAGCATTATCTAGGTATTTTTAAAATAGAGGTATGTTGAAATTGTACAAAGACAGAGTTACGGAGGCTAATATTGTACTTAGATCGAGTAAAGGACACTAATATTGTACTTAAAAGCTATTATACTATAGTTTAAAAAGTACTATTGTGCTTATTGTGACCTGTCTTAAAAGAAAATTGTATGAATCCTGCAAACTGCCAGTGAACACATATGCACTAGAGACTATGGCTCTGACAAAGAGAAATGCAGAGAAGCTCGAGTGCACACAGCGATCCATGCTTTGTTTAAGCCTGAGGGATAAAATAAAAAATGAAGATGCGACCACAACCCGACACAATTATTGTTCTTCGATCGAGCATGAAATTTTATATCTGCAGTTTCTACTCTCCGCACCCAGATAGTGCAGAGGGCACTGCATCGTGTGTAAGCAGTGTTATCTTGATTGTTAATTACATTAAGGAAAAGTAATCAGCCCTGCGCTTTAGGTACCAGTTCAGGGTTTTCCTTTTTTATCTGCACCCTTATCTGTACACGATCGTGCATAAGGGACTGCATCGTATGTAAGCAGTGTTATCTTGATCTTTAATTACATTAAAAAGTAATCAGCCCTGCGCCTCAGGTACAAGTTCAGTGTAATATTGAATAAATATAAGATTGTAAAAATCTCTTAATTTTGATTTTACCCCCCCCCCCTCCTGGGGATTTGAACCCGGGACCTCCAGAACAGTAGCTGATCGTAGTGACCCATTACACTACGGAGATGGACATAATACATTGTCCCTAGAATACCCAGTGTCGAATATAAATGAAAAGGAGCGAGTCTTAGAAATAGATACATTGAAAGCTGTCCCACCGCATGCCCAGATCTGATACAGAAGCATCTAGGCTTCCTGACAGATCTGCTCTTGCTAAGCAATTTTTAAAAAATAAGTTGCGAAATTTATTGAAAATGTAAAATAACATAAAATTGTATCCCGATTTGACTGTGAATTTACGTAGAAAATCTTTCAACATACCTGTCACTGCCAATCGAAATAAATACAATATAGTTTTAGTTTTTTTTATACCGTACCGTGATCAGTATACTCGTGAACACATAAGTAGGTGCATAATGCCGGATGTGCGGTGAGATTAATTCCGCGGTCGCTCGCTTTTCTGACCCGCAATAAAAATAAAGCTCTTGTACTTTATAATAATGCCTGCCACGACGTTACAAGGGTGGGAAAATTCATGTGGTAGCACGCCATTTTAGATTGAAAAATATTGAAGATCATCTGCTTTTGTATGTCTAGAAGCTGGGACTGTATGCCAGGTATAGAATTGAAGAAGTCAGAAGGAATGCGCAGCTGAGACAGGTATAATTTGGAAAGATTAAGGGTACCTATCTCAGATGTTTCTTGAATGTTTTTCGCAGATACTTTGTTATTGACTATAACCTAACTATGAGTATTTCAATGTTTTAGAATTAGTACATAAACCCTGATGATGACAGGGTTCTTGTCGAAACCGATTGGATAAAGTGTACCAATAAAAGTGGTTAAAACAAAGTTGTTTTATCTTATAGAGTCTCTAATATGGTTTGGCCATGTGGAGAGAATGGTTAGAGCACTATATATCGTAGTCGTACAGGAGAAAGTGACCAACTAACGAAACGTAAAATGTTCAGGAGGGCCATTTAAGTCACTTTTGCTTGGCACGAAAATAAACACCGCAGTTAGTCATTTTTAACAAGTCAATTTATTATTTTTGTCCGCCTACGTAGTGTAATGGTCAGCACGCTCGGCTACCGTTCTGGAGGTCCCGGGTTCGATTCCCAAGGGGGGTAAAATAAATATAAGTGATTTTATCACTGTAATATTTATTCAATATTACCATGGACTGGTACCTGAAGCGGAGGGCTGATCACCTTTCCTTCATGTGGAAACGATCAAGATAACACTGCGTTAATATGACACAGTGCCCTATGCACCATTGGGGTGCGGATAAGGGTTTTATTATTTTATTATATTATATATTATACTTACAATTTTAAAATCCTCTAGGATTTTTTCAGGGCATTATTAAGCTAGTAAGATATCAAATAATCAATGATCACGTTTTTATAAAAATGCACTTGGTCACTTTCTCCTGTATGACTACGATATATGAGAGAAGAACCAATAGTCTTCATAGCATGTATGAGACAGGTATAATTGGGAAGATTAAGGGTTTTTAATCTAAGCGACCATAGACATCAACAAATAGAGCCGTCAATAATTTAGCAATGACGCCAACATTAAAATAACTCCATCGTTTCTGTGATGTCATTCATTGCCAACTTACGAAAACAACGTTTTTTCTAAGGCGAATTTTCCAAAAGAAAATGATGAATGAAAACATATCGGCTGTTATAAACACTTCACGAGTCTAATACAATCCTCTCCTCCTCCTTTATAGGTTGAGTGTGTTAAATTAGATATTCCTCCCGCCTGACGAAGATCCTTTGAGAAGATTTTCCATATCTCTTGGATTTATTCTAGAATTTTCCACGAGAATGATACTTTTATCCACATGAATTAAGAGTAATTCATTCATTTCAATTCAATTCAATTTATTTATTCAACAAAATAATTAATATATACATAACCAATTTGATTTCCATTAACCAATTTGACCTCCCAGTAAATTTCAATATCACAATCCATAATCAAAATGACAATATTAATCATTCTTGCCCCCAATTATGCTCGACAATTAAAAAAGCGAATAATATTAAGTACCTAGGCATTATAATTGACAGTAATTTGAAGTGGAAAGTACAAATAGCCACTATGGTCAAAAGAATTAGGAAACTTATTTATGTATTCATTAGACTAAGAAATATTTTATCTCTAAAACTTATAAAAACAGTCTATTATGCTTTAATACAATCAATTCTGCAGTATAGAATTATAGGCTGGGGAGGAGCTTATAAGACAAATTAAAATCACTCTCTATTATTCAAAAAAAGATTGCAAAAATAATTCTTAAAAAGCCCAGAACTTACCCATCAAAACTAGTATTCGAAGAACTTAATATACCAACTATTGAAGAAATTTTTAATAAAGCCGCTATCTTACAAACTTTAAAAAAAAAACAATTGAAGTGCAAAATTCAAGTAACTCTAGATATTCTAATAATTTAATTTTGCACAGATGTAAAACAACAGCAGCGTTAAACCATTATACGTACATAGGTAAAAAAAACTTTAATAAACTTCCGGAAAACTTAAAATCTATAAAAAATTATCAAACTTTTAAAACTAAAATTAAAAAATATTTAAGACCCACCCCTTCCTAGACTCCATACCAAAGAATGTTTATTTTTAATTTTTAATTTACCTTGTTAATTTTTTATTTTTTATTTTAATTTACTTTGTTCTAATTTACTTAGTTTATAAAAAAATAAAAATAAATGTGAAACGAACTCCCTCTCTAAACACAAGTATCTACTTTATTAGAGAGGTAGAAACGTTATATATAAGATGTTCTGTATATTTACCTATTTTGTATTTCAAAAATGTATTTTTGTAAAAAAAAATAAAATAACAAACAATATTCAAGGCGTGTATATACACGTAAAAGTAAGCAAGAAGACTTAAAGGTGTAGAAGAATCCCGCTTCGGAAAACTCCTTCGGACACATGGAACAGATCAATATCCAATGTGATATTGTTCAACATAGCGGTAGCTCTTCCTACAGGCATAACCATCGGCAGGTTGGTCCTGTGTATAGGAATATGAAACAATCTATGCCGACGCTGTCTTAGGTAACTATCGGGAACATGCAGACCAATGCTCCGGATAATTTCAGGATTATCGATCATACCGCGCAACAATCGATGAAAATGCGTAATCAAATAGTAATATGAGATAATCATAATCTCCTGTAATTGGAGATAATCCAGATTTTGTGAACAAGTATTTGGACACACTCGAAATGTTGTAAATAAATTATCTGGTCAAATTATAAGCTTAATAATAAAAATGAAAATGGTATTTTCTGGCGTTTCTCATGTGTGTGATTATAATCCGGGATTCGGATCTCACATACTAATATAAGAGTTTCTGCTTAATAAAAAGCTTCTTTACTCACCAATAGATGTTTCTAGTGAAGTTTTAGTGATTCATGAACAAGGTTTCTAAATTGGTTCATATATATAGAACTTCCAAGAATTTGAGTAGTGTGGTTGTCAATAATGGGTAGAATTGGTGAATGTTACACGTGTGTAAAGTGATCACTTAAACCAGCCTATGACGGTCGTAAGCCCCGTAAATGCCCAGACTTCCATATTCTTCTTCATCTTTGATGAGATGTCAAAAAATAATATAGTAATATGAGTGTTAACAGATAAGAATGAACTGTTTCAACTTTTAATTATTCCTATGTACGAATATTAAGATGGTAATCTCTAATCTCATTGCTACAGAAGCCAGATGAAATTGATTTCACAACTACCAGAATTTCCGACACTTTAAACCGATATTCACACTTTGAAGAAATACATTTACCATATTTATCACGCAACTAAACTTTGCAGACATTCTTGCTACGTGTTGAATTTTTGTTTGCCTAAAGTTCAATGCGGGATATTCGATAGTCTGTAACATTGTTTTTTAAAACCAGGTTTGTACAATAACATAATTTATTTTTTTGGCAAGAGTCTACGAGATTTTTATTTTATTTTTTTTTATTATATACATTTTATTATTTTTTTTTATTCATTTAATATATTAACATTTTTATTTTTAACATAATACATTTGAATCATTTATACATATGGAGAACTTTTATATTTCGATTCGCTGTAATAATTTACATAATTTGTATACATTTATTAAAATCACAATTTTTAACATATTTAAAAATAAACATCATAAAATATAGCAGCATTTTTGTACCAGAATTTGGACAAATTATAATTTCAGTCCCAATTATAAATAAATGTATATATATATATATATATATATATATATATATATATATATATATATATATATATATATATATACATATATATATATATATATATATTTATATATATATATATATATATATATATATATATATATATATATATATATATATATATATATATATATATATCACGATCAGATCAATCAGAACCTAGAATCTGGCGGTGTCAAAAGTCTGCGTAATCGGAGGGCATGTATTACTAGATGTACGGATGTGAAGGAGGCGAGGAGTGTATGTCAGGACAGAAGAGAGTGACGTTCCATCCTCTCTGCCTATCCCTGCGGGGAAACGGCGTGATAGTAGTAGTAGTATATATATATATATATATATATATATATATATATATATATATATATATATATATATATATATATATATATATATGTATATATATATATATATATATATATAATATATATATTTTAAGGTGTGTTAGGCCAGCTTATGACTCACCAAAAAATGAAAACATGACCTCAGTAAAAGTGCTAAATATCCTTTATATATACTAAATGCCCAAAAAATATCGCCCTATTTGAAGATGTTATAATTTTTGCATATATGTTTATATTTATAATTGGAAGTGAAACTATAGTGTGTCCAAATTTTTGTACAAAAATGCTGCTATTTTTTATGATCGAATTTTCGGAATTACCTAACGTCCAAGTGACTCTCAAATCTAGCTACAGCTTATGTAACATCGCTTATCATAATAATAATAATAATAATAAATTTGGATAACTTATATCTCGATGACCCTACTGAGGCTTCAACTATTTGAGTTTTATAGCCTATGCCTACTCGTGAGTGGATTTTCTCTTTACGTTTTAAGTTACTATAATTTAATGTAATTCATGAGTGAAAATTCTAGGCAAAAACACTCGCTATCTCGCTAGAGGCATGAGTTTATACATTTCTTTGATTCTGAGTTAGCAGTGATGTTACTCTTATGTGTAAAGGCATCTAGCCGTAACTCAAAATGCGGCTGTTTGGCGTAACACGGCTCAAAGCATTCTCACAACTGGCCTCTATCATATACAATCACAGATTTTGCTCCATCTCTTTCCTTTACCGAGATATTCATTATCCAAATAGCCGCAAAATTGTATTAATTTTATACATGTTTTGGCAAAAAGCATCATTTTAAGTAAGCTATAAACCCGTTTATCTCAAAACGACTGTTGCTAACTTGCGGCTATTTGCCTTTGCACATTAGTAGGTACTTGGTGTATGATTTTAGTTCTATGATTTCACATGTGAATTCACATAGGATGTGAGTGATTTATAGTCGATATAAGTTCGATTTGTAATAATACGTATGGCATTTTCAGAGAATAAGGGGGAGAAAGATCACGTATGCGAATGGTACAGAGATGAGATGAGATTTGTCCGTTTTAAGAGTTAAGAAGTGTGTGGAAATATCGCTCACTGCTTTGAACAACGTCATATATCAAAAATCGTCAATTTTCAGTTGTGCATGTTGTTTTATTTGTACTCAGCCATATTATTTTTAGTTATAGATGGCAATAATAGCCCAACGTAAAAATGTTGAGACTATAGTCGGGTACTTCGCATGTCGCTCACTCCTTTCAACAACGTCATACATCAAAAATTGTAAATTTTCAGTTGTGAATGTTTTTGGAATGCCCAGAAAATGTACTATATCCCAGCAAAAGCTGCATATTTTTAACATAATATTTACCCGCTACAGGGCAGAAAGTGTTGTTTTTCCATTTTGAAGAAAAGGTATTGTTAAATTATTTTTTTAATACACTAAATATTTTTCAAATGCAGAAAAAACCTTCAGGTTTTACATAAAAAGATCCGTTGCACAGTAAAAAGTTCAATAAGTTGCTTGATATTTATTTTTAATATATTTTTTTATATTTTTAAACTTTAAAAACGATTTCTTGAAAAATCAAGTTTTTTGATATATGACGTTGTTGAAAGGAGTGAGCGATATGTATTTCGTATGTATAAGGAGCGAATGTGTGTAGAATGAGGTCGAGGCCAAGGGAGGGGTCGTTCAAATAACACGGAAGAGGAAATCGAACCAGTCAGCGAGTGTTTCTGCCTAGAATTTTCACTCATGAATTACATGAAATTATAGTAACTTTAAACATAAAGAGTAAATCCACTCACAAGTAGGCATAGGCTATGAAACTTTTAAAGTTGAAGCCTGAGTAGGGACCTGATAAACGGTGTTGCATAAGCCGTAGCTAGATTTCAGAGTCACTTGGACGTTGGGTAATTCAAAAAAAAAAATCGAGCCAGTCCTGACAGAAAATCGTCATAATAGGAAATATTGGGTGATATAAATGCAAAAAAAAAATTATTTGGATCTTAAAAATTAGGTTTTTATTTGCTATAACTGAAATCAGTTATAGCAAATAAAAACCTATCAGCGGAAGCTAAACTGGCAGTGCACAACGGAGTCCTGCTTCCAACTCTAATGTATGGAAGTGAAACATGGAGTTGGCAAAAGAAGGATGAAAGTAGACTGAATGCAGTCGAAATGCCATCTCTCAGAAGAATGTGCGACAAAACGATGTATGATAGATGGGCGAATAGTGAAATAAGGAAGGAATGCAAAATTTAGATAAGCATTATCGATAAAATTAAGAAAGGTGTGTTGAGATGGTTTGGATATGTAGAACGAATGAGTGGGGAAAGAACGGTACAACAAATTTATGAGGCGAATGTTAGTGGGAAAAGAAGCAGAGGAAGACCGAGAAAAGCATGGCACGATCAGGTATGCCAAATACTTGAAAGTGGTCAGGTTAGGAGTCGTAACAATCGGTGGGTATGTATGAGGAGATGCATGAACGTGGAAGAGGCGAAGAATGTTTGCAAGGACAGAGTGGTGTGGCGCTCTATTCTCTCTGCCTACCCCTGCGGGGAAGCGGCGTGATGGTTAGTTAGTTAGTTAGTTAGAAAATAACTGCATTATGGATGTTTAATAATGGGTAGAAACGGTGAAAGTCACACAAGTCTATAAAGTGTCCACCTCCGTGGCGTAATGGTAAGCATGTTTAGCTACTGTGCTGGAGGTCCCGGGCTCGATTCCCAGGCGGTGGTGAAAATGAATATTGGTGATTTTACACTCTGATGTTTAGTTAATATTTCCCTGAAGCGCAGGAGTGATCACATTGCCTTGGTGTAAGTAACGATCAAGATAACACTGCGTCCAGTGCCCTATGCATCATTGGGTGCGGAAAAGGGTTAAAAGAAAGAAGAAATTAGCTGTAGCTTAGGGTCTCAGAATTGTTAGTCGTCATATTTTTGTCATTATTAATTTATTCACTATTTTATCACCGAATACTTTTACAGTCTAATGTTAAGTCAATATTTCCTTGCACTGGTCCCTGAAGCGCAGGAATGATCACACTGCCTTCGTGTAAGTAACGAGCAATATAACACTGCGTCAATACGATGCAGTGCCCTATGCACCATTGGGGTGCGAATAGGGGTTTGAAGATATGAGATGATATGGGAAGATACACGAATGCGAAGAGGCGAAAAATGTTTGCAAACACAGTGGTATGGGGTTTTGTTCTCTGCCCACCCCTGCAGTAAACGGCGTCATGGATAGTTATATTAGAGAAATATTTACAAAAATACTTCAATTTCATACTATTTCTGTGAGCCTAAGCGGCTCATTATTAGAAATAGGTATCAAATTGTGGTAGAGTGGGTTCGAACCGAGAAACTCTGGCTCCAGAGTCCGCGACACTAACCACGGGACCACAGCATTTTTATTTGACCCCCCCTGGGAATCGAACCCAGGACCTCCACTTAGGGAGGTGTTCGCGCTCATTGGTGGAGTACAAATCAAGGATAGAATGCAGTTTAATTATAATCATTTTATTAAAATTAAACACTTGAATAATCCACTTTATCGAGTTTTATTTTTATTTACGACTAGTTTCAGTTTTAATTTGTACCAGAAGATGAAAACAATTGTCGTTTTCGAAACTAGTCGTAAATAAAAATAAAACACGATAAAGTGCGTTACTCAAGTGTTTAATTTTAATAAAATAATCATATCATTCCACAAAGTTAATGCCGAATTAATAAATAATTGAATTATAATCATTTACTTCATAATTATCTCCAGAACTATTGGTCTAACTTTGAACCTGCTTACACACATAAAAAAATGTGTATACATTGTTTATATTTTAAATGCACTACGAATAATAGAAGCAGATTGTAAAATTTTATTTCATGATCATAATCAAAGTAAAAAAAACAGCAAAAAATACAAAAATAAAAGGATGTTCTCAGTATAAGGCATACCAATGATAGTAAGAGTGACGTGTGATTATGTTATGATATGAGCAACTAGCTGTGAAATCATATGTCAGCATCGTACAATAATACATGTGATATTAGACTGAGATACTACGTACGCACTGCCTGCCTCGGAATGTACCCAATAGTTGCACATCTTTCGGCCGGTATATCGTGGGAAATACTGTGGCCGCTTGCTCCAGGGCCGCACTGCTTTTATTTATTTATTTTAACTTCGTGTACATTAAAAAATTGATAAAAACATTGGCGGGCTGATTGCTATGAAGAAATAGCTTCCAACAAACCAAAATCAGACTAGTTGTTTCGTCTAATGGTACTGGAACACATCGCTCACTCCTTTCAAGAACGTCATAAATCAAAAATCGTCAATTTTCAGTTGTGCATGTTTTCGGAATGCCCAGAAAATGTACTATATCCCAGCAACAGCGGCATATTTTTAACTTAATATTTACCCGCTACAGGGCAGAAAGTGTTGTTTTTGCATTTTTAAGAAAAGATATTTTTTAATTTTTTTTTAAATGTACTAAATATTTTTCAAATGGAGAAAAAACCTTCAGGTTTTACCTAAAAAGATCTGTTACACAGTAAAAAGTTCAGTAAGTGGCTTGATATTTATTTTTATTACATTGTATTATATTTCAAAACTTTCAAAACGTTCTACTGAAAAATCAAGTTTTTTGATTTATGACGTTCTTGAAAGGAGTGAGCGACATGTGATGAGGAAGACGGAAACGCGCAAATGATAGTCAATTATTTATTTATAAAAAAATTACAAAGTTATTAGAACAAAGTGACACCAATATTTAAAAAAAAGCGAGAGCGACGTATGGGTACATGTTTGAATATTAATCTTTTCAGAGCATAAAAATATTGGTTGTCTACCTCTTATATACTATTATAAAGGATTTGCATGTGGTGGGGACAGTATTGTAAATATTTAAAACTTAATAAACCGCATCTCTTTGTTCTTCTCGAATACATTTATGCGTACAATTTTAATAAACAAATTGTTATAAAAAATACACAATTTTTGGCATGAACACTAGTGATATTGGTCAAAACGTTTGATCAATATCACTAGTCATAGTCAATAATCAGATGGTAAAGGGTCCGCCAAATAACTTTTTTTTTTTGAAAATGCTATAAAAAACATCGAGTGTAGCTTCGGCTGTGTGGCACGTAGCGCCGTCCTGTTAAAACCAAATGTTGCCAATATCCTCCTCTTCAATTTTTGTGAACAAAAATCCGTTCAACATGGCCCGATAACGATCGCCATTGACTGTAACGGCCACTCCTTGCTCATTTTCAAAGAAAAATGGCCCAATTATGCCTCTGGACCAAAATCCGCACCAATAAAATATGTTGAACGGATTTTTGTTCACAAAAATTGAAGAGGAGGATATTGGCAACATTTGGTTTCAACAGGACGGCGCTACGTGCCACACAGCCGAAGCTACACTCGATGTTTTTTATAGCATTTTCAAAAAAAAAAAAGTTATTTGGCGGACCCTTGATTTTCAAAGTAATGTCGCAATATTTCCCAGCGTTGTTCAAGCGTATACACAACCATATTCGCTCAGCGGAAGGATAAAACTAATTATCTGTTAAATCAGACATGAGCTAAGTGTTACCATTCACGAAATAAGCACTAGTTGAAAAAATAAACTTTAGATGGCGGACCCTATATATATATATATATATATATATATATATATATATATATATATATATATATATATATATATATATATATATATATATATATATATATATATATATATATACATATATAAATATATATATATATATTTGTTATTTGTTCGCCTCCGTAGTGTAATGGTCAGCACACTCGGCTACCGTTCTGGAGGTCCCGGGTTCGATTCCCAAGAGGGGTAAAATAAATATTAGTGATTTTTTCACTGTAATATTTATTTAATATTACCATGGACTGGTACCTGAAGCGGAGGGCTGATCACCCTTCCTTCGTGTGTAAACGATCAAGATAACACTGCGTTTATATGACACAGTGCCCTATGTACCATTGGGGTGCGGATAAGGGTTTTATTATTATATATATATATATATATATATATATATATATATATATATATATATATATATATATATATATATATATATATATATATATATATATATATATATATATATATATATATATATATAATGTTACTTGTTTTAAAATCACTATAAATATTCTATTTTAACTTAATTTCAGTACTTGTGACATAAAATATACAGAAGGAAGGTTTACAAAGGAAATTGTAGATAGTAGTTAGTGAAAAGCAAATAGCCGCAAGTTAAAAAAAAAGTAATTTTGAGATAAACGAGTTCAAAGTTAAGTTAACGTGATGCTTTTTGCCAACACATGTCGCTCACTCCTTTCAAGAACGTCATAAATCAAATAACTAGATTTTTCAGGGGAACGTTTTTTATGTTTAAAAATACAATACAATGTATTAAAAATAAATATCAAGCCACTCATTTAACTTTTTACTGTGCAACGGATCTTTTTAGGTAAAACCTGAAGGTTTTTTCTCCATTTGAAAAATATTTAGTATATTTAAAAAAATAATTCAACAATGCCCTTTCTTCAAAATGCAAAAACAACACTTTCTGCCCTGTAGCGGGTAAATATCAAGTTAACAATATGCATCTTTTGCTGGGATATAGTACATTTTCTGTACATTCCGAAAACATGCACAACTGAAAATTGACGATATTTGATTTATGACATTCGTGAAAGGAGTGAGCGATGTATCATATTAATACAATTTTGCGACTATTTGGATAATGAATATCTCGGTAAAGGAAAGAGATAGAGAAAAATCTGTGATTGTATATGATAAAGGCCAGTTACAAGAATGCTTTGAGCCGTGTTACGCCAAACAGCCGCTACTAGAGTTACGGCTAGTTGCCTTTACACATTAGTGTAGCCGCACTGAGAGATCGCATTTTTACTGCTTTCAGTCTACTTTCATCCTTCTTTTGCTAACTCTATGCTTCATTTCCTTACATAAGTCCTTTTGAACCCTTATCCGCACCCAATGTTGCATAGGGCACTACATTTTATAAACTTAGTGTTATCTCGATCGGTAACACGTGAAGGAAAGGTGATCAGCCCTCCGCTATTGAATAAATATAAGAATGAAAAAATCACTTATATTTGACCTGGGAATCAAACCCAGAAGCTCCAGCACGGTAGCTAAACACGCTAACCATTACACTGCGGAGGCGGACAGTTAAATTTTAATCACATTTTTATCTCAGCCTTGAATTCTCTCCTGACTTCTCTCTGCCTTTAGTTATTTAAAATATAATTTCTTTAATCCGCCTTTTTTTGTCCGGCTCCGTAGTGTAATGGTCAGCACGCTCGGCTACCGTTCTGGAGGTCCCGGGTTCGATTCCCAAGGGGGGTAAAAATAAATTTAAGTAATTTTTTTCACTGTAATATTTATTCAATATTACCATGGACTGGTACCTGAAGCGGAGGGCTGATCACCTTTCCTCCATGTGTAAAACGATCATGATAACACTGCGTTTATAAGACACAGTGCCCTATGCACCATTGGGGTGCGGATAAGGGTTTTATTATTATTATTTATTATTAATTTCTTTAATTCTGTACCGAGTTCGCTCCTGGCTACCACATATCCCTTCTTTTTTAAAAATGAATAAAACGTAACGAAATATTGAATATGGATCAGTTCGTCTTTACTTACTAAAACATTAGTATCTCAAATTAGCAGTTGATTCAAAAGTATAAAATTACACGTAGATTAATTTAATTTAATTAAATTTAAAATAAAATTTAAACGGTTCAAATTAAATTAAAAAGTGCGTCAAAAATAACACATGAGTCGGAAAGCAGAGTTTAGGAAAATGTGCTGATTTATAATAATAATAATAAAACCCCTATCCGCACCCCAATGGTGCATAGGGCACTGTGTCATATAAACGCAGCGTTATCTTGATCGTTTACACATGAAGGAAAGGTGATCAGCCCTCCGCTTCAGGTACCAGTCCATGGCAATATTGAATAAATATTACAGTGAAAAAATCACTTATATTTATTTCACCCCCCTTGGGAATCGAACCCGGGACCTCCAGAACGGCAGCCGAGCGTGCTGACCATCACACTACGAAGGCGGACACTAGGCTGATTTTATACGAACATTAATTGAACGTTTTGAGTGTGTCCAAATACTTGTTCACAAATTTGGATTCTTTATTAAAAAAAATTGCATTTAATTTGTAGAACTCCATTTTAATTTATGTATTGAAAGTTAAATTATAACATAGATTTTTCAAGTCTGTTAAGTTGTATTTTATTGTTAAAAAACACATAAAAATTATTTTGTGACAGTTGTTTCGCTTTGTTTTGTCATTTTCAAACGAATGTATTTAAAAAAATGCCATAACTAGGCGAAACAATTGTCACGAAATTTTATTTTTTTTATGTTTTTTTTAAACTATAAAATACAAGTTAGTAGGTACATTAAAACAATTTGTTTTTATTAAACTTTTAATACATAAATTTGGATTATCTCCAAATTACGTTTTATTTTTTTAATAATTATTTTTGACAAATTTATGTGACGGTCGGCAGAAAGCCCCTTAAATGTCTAGACTTCTTCGTCGTCTATATTGAGATGTCAAAAAATAATACGAAACATTAATTCAAATTGACATTAGTTTAGAGGGCATGCATGAGTAGATGTATAGATGTGAAGGAAGCTAGGATGTGTATGTTAGTTAAGACAGAAGAGTGTTGCGTTCCATCCTCTCTGCCTACCCCTGGGGTAGGCAGAGAGGATGGAACATCTAGGTAGACAGTTACATTCCAATTGGAAAAACTTTTTTGTCCTCTACTCCACATACTGTTGTAATAGATACGAGTGACAAAAATGTAAGCTTGGAATTTAAATAAACAATACTAATGATGAAAAAATGACGAATAACATCCGACAGAGGACCTAAGAGCAAAAAATCGATATGAGGATAAGATATCGCTCACTCCTTTCAAGAACGTCATAAATAAAAAATCGTCAATTTTCAGTTGTGCATGTTTTCGGAATGCCCAGAAAATGTACTATATCCCAGCAAAAGAGACATTTTTTAAACTTAATATTTACCCGCTACAGGGCAGAAAGTGTTGTTTTTGCATTTTGAAGAAAAGGTATTGTTTAATTATTTTTTGAAATACACTAAATATTTTTCAAATGGAGAAAAAAACCTTCAGGTTTTACTTAAAAAGATCTGTTGCACAGTAAAAAGTTTAATAAGTGGCTTGATATTTATTTTTAAAACATTGTATTATATTTTTGAACTTTAAAAACGTATTCCTGAAAAATCAAGTTTTTTGATTTATGACATTCTTGAAAGGAGTGAGCGATATGAAAAGAGGCGTCAGAAGACCTCAAAAAGAGATGGTCTGACGATATTGTCACTGTGGGGGGTAGAAACTGGCTGCAAGCAGCAACCGACTGGAGGGGATAGAAGGATTCGGAAGAGACCTATATCCTGCAGTGGAGGTCAGAGGGCTAAAGAAGAAGAAGATGTATGAGGAGATCCGTGAATGTGGAAGAGTAAAAGATTGTTTGCAAAGACAGATTGGTGTAGCATTCTATTCCATCCTCTCTGCTTACACCAGCAGAGAAACTACGTGATACTGATATTAAAACTAGTAGTTGCAGTTTTGTTATTCTTCTTATTTTAACCCCTAGCCGCACCTAATGGTGCATACGGCACCGCATCATATAATAATAAAAAAATAATAATAAAACCCTTATCTGCACCCCAATGGTGCATAGGGCACTGCGTTATATAAACGCAGTGTTATCTTGATCGTTTACACATGAAGGAAAGGTGATCAGCCCCCCGCTTCAGGACCAGTCCAGGGTAATATTGAATAAATATTACAGTGAAAAAAATCACATATATTTATTTGACCCCCCTGGGAATCGAGCCCGGGACCTCCAGAACGGTAGCCGAGCATGCTGACCATTACACTACGGAGACGGAAATTTATATATACATATATATATATATATATATATATATATATATATATATATATATATATATATATATATATATATATATATATATATATATATATATATATATATATATATATATATATATATATATATATATATATATATATATATATATATATATATATATATATATATATATATATATATATATATATAATATACTTGACTATACGACCACCCTGTTTTGAATCAAATTTTCCAAGCCTACGAGTTTTCTTTCCCATGTGTTATATTAATATATTTACTGACATCATTATCACGTATAGTTTTGAAAAATAACCCAATATGGACATGAGATTAATACTGCAAAAACTTAAAATGTGTAAGTGTGTAAACGTCTTCTTACTGACCATCGTGATGGCCATCTCAATACGGAGTATCGTTCTGGTAAGTTGCTTCAATTATTTATTCCTCCTCCATTTCATTTTCCATGTAGTGAGAATATACAACTAAAGGCCAAGTTATGAATAATTTAGAATTATTTTTTGATATCTCATCAAAGATGAAGAAGAATATGGAAGTCTGGGCATTTACGGTGCTGACGACCGTCATAGGCTGGTTTGATTATAATCCAGGATTCGGATCTCACATACTAATATAAGAGTTTCTGCTTAGTAAAAAGCTTTTTTTACATCTTACCAATAGATGTCTCTAGTGAAGTTCTAGTGATTCAAGAACAATGTTTCTAAATTGGTTCATATATATAGAACTTCCGTGAATTTGAGTAGTGTGGTTGTCAATAATGGGTAGAATTGGTGAATGTAACACGTGTGTAAAGTGATCACTTAAACCTGCCTATGACGGTCGTCAGCCCCGTAAATGCCCATACTTCCATATTCTTCTTCATCTTTGATGAGATATCAAAAAATAATATGAAAATAACTCCTGTAATTGGAGATAATCCAGATTTTGAGAACAAGTATTTGGACACACTCAAAATATTGTAAATAATTTAGAAAATTAAGAAATACAGTGAAACCTCTATCTATCGTTTTTAAAGGGACCTATTGAAATAAACTATGAATGCGGAAAAACAATGAATGCGTGATAAAGAAGTCAATACACAAGGACATACAATCGAGTAAAAATACCGTCCTCCCAATCTGAATAACCATTGGTAGGTTGAGATTTTAAGAATACAAATTTTAGATGCAAATAAATGTATTTATAAAAAAAAATACAAAGTTGAACAGAACCCAAAGATCTTCAGACTTCTTCTGCTGTATCCATCACTCAAGCTTTCGATAGTCTGTTCCACATGTTGAAATATTGTCGTCGAATGTAACAATATGAGAAAATTAAAAAGAATGTAAAAAAACAGACAAATTACATCAAATATGTAGCATAATTCAAACGATGAATGCGGTTAAACGGTGGATAGAAACGATTGATGCAATATATTTTTTTTATGAAATTAATTTGGGGTAGAATAAATAAACGACACATCCCGGAAAACGATTATTCGAGGAACGATAGACAGAGGTTTCACTGTACATAAAAAAATTAATTCAGATAAAACATTAATTAATAATATACTGTTTCAAAATACGTCACCATTATTATCTATGTTTCCTTTTACAAAAAATCTTGTTCCTTAACCCCCCCCCCACTTCACTTTATTTATTAACCTATATGTACCCCTAAATATATTTTTTGTTCGTTAGTTTTAATTTTTACCAGAAGATGAAAATATCTGTAAGTTTTCGAGACTAGTCGTACCTATATGTAAATAAAACCCATTAAAGTGGTTTATTCAAGTTTCTTTTTTGACATCTCATCAAAGATGAAGAAGAATATTGAAGAAAAGGTATTGTTTAATAATTTTTTTAAATATACTGAATATTTTTCAAATGGAGAAAAAACATTCAGGTTTTACCTTAAAAGATCTGTTGCACAGCAAAAATTTCAATAAGTGTCTTCATATTTATTTTTAATACATTTTATTATATTCTAAAACTTTAAAATCGATCTTCTGAAAAATCAAGTTTTTTGATACATGACGTTGTTGAAAGGAGTGAGCGATATATATACATTATCGATCATACCGCGCAACAATGGATAAAAATGCGTAATCAAATACACATTCCTTCTAGTCTCTGAACTATTGTAGCCAAGCATACCCTGGAGAAACTGGGTCGGGTAGAGCCAAGGAATTATCCAAGGTTTTTAACCAGTACTCTCTCAAATATATGAAATCATCCATGTACAAATATTCTAATATCTATTGATTCGGCGTTAACTTTGTGGAATGACATGTTGATTTTTTTTTTTAAATTAAACACTTGAATATACAAAATTTTGAGAGTGTCCAAATACTTGTTCACAAAATCTGGATTATCTCCAATTACAGGAGTTATTTTCATATTATTTTTTGACATCTCATCAAAGATGAAGAGGAATATGGAAGTCTGGGCATTTACGGGGTGAATGTTACACGTGTGTAAAGTGATCACTTAAAACCAGCCTATGACGGTCGTCAGCCCCGTAAATGCCGAGACTTCCATATTCTTCAATTATTATTATTGAGATGTCAAAAAATAATATGAAAAATAAATCCTGTAATTGGAGATAATTCAGATTTGTGAACAAGTATTTAGACACACTCACCGATTTTTACAGATAAGTATTTTATCAATGGTGAGAAGTAAAAAAATATTTGAAAAAGTAGTAGTTTTGTAAGTTAATAATCATACTTGGAATTCATTATTAAATTTATTTAAAAAAAAACAATGAATAACTTTTAGCAATATATTTCGCAAACAATTTTCCACACAACATTGTTCGTAATTGATAATTACCGGCATAATGTGTTGCAAAAGTGATCCCGATTTAATCGTAAACACTGTCGCATAATTATGTCCACATAATTCGAGTATAATATCCACTGTGTGAACCCGGGTGTCGCAAGCCCTCCCCGCTCTATGGGCCGCACTGTGGGCCCCGCGCGACGTGTGAGAAACAAAATTAGTCGCATTATTTATTGCCGACACGCTGAGTTGGGACACACGGCAAGGTCGCCCGAGGCGCTTTGGGAGAAATGTCGAGATTTGTTGGGATATGCTGATTGAGAAGTTTTGCAGTGTGAAATGGGTAATATTTTATTATTAACGCTTTATTAGCAAATGGTTTAATGTAATGTTTTTCATGGGACAATGGGTGCATAATCTGCTGCTAAATATATATAAAAAAAACTAGCTAACTAACCATCACGCCGCTTCCCCGCAGGGGTAGGCAGAGAGAATAGAGCGCCACACCACTCTGTCCTTGCAAACATTCTTCGCCTCTTCCACGTTCATGCATCTCCTCATACATACCCGCCGATTGTTACGACTTTTAACCTGACCACATATATATATATATATATATATATATATATATATATATATATATATATATATATATATATATATATATATATATATATATATATATATATATATATATAAATATATATATAATGTAACTTTTTGGTGAGGACCACCACATATATACGTGTCCTACCAACAAGTATTGCCCGTCTCCGTGGTGTAATAGTTAGCGTGTTCAGCTACCGTGCTTGAGGTCCCGGGTTCAATTCCCAGGGGATTATGAAAATAAGTCTCAGTGATTTTACACTCTAATATTTATTTAATATTACGTCCCTGGAGCGCTGGTGTGATCACCTTGCCTTCATCTGTTAATGATCAAGATAACACTGCGTCATTATGATGCAGTGCCCTATGCACCATTGGATGCGGATAAGGGTAAGAAGAAGAAGAAGACTAACAGGGCGATTCAGAAAAAAATATCTTTACACTTGTCCCGACAGCAATGTGCTGTAATAGTTCGGCTGTCCAAATTTAAAACACAGTAAGGGACATTTTTTTTGTAGTAGGTTCTACTTACTAGGTAAGTAGAGTCTACTTTGTCCATAAATGCAAAAAAAAACTACTACAAAAAAATGTCCCTTACTGTGTTTTAAATTTGGACAGCCGAGTTGTGCATAGGGGTCACTTTACACATTCCCATAAACTTATTTTTCTCCTACAGTCATTTATGGGTAAATTTGACGTTTTTTTTCTTCTAATAGCCATCGACTTGGTAAACACGAATGTCCAAAGGTTATACAGTGCCTACATTTATAATTTTAAAAGATATAATGAAAAAAATACAATATGACCTCACAATAATCGTCTTCATTTTGTAATGTCACTCCATTATCAATTTCTCAACATTTTTCGTACAACTTGTCAGTAGATTACGTTTTTTTTTTAGATGAGAATTGCATTTATTATTTACCTTGCTTATTGTATACAAGGTTTATAGATCATTTAGTGAATTTTCGTTTCTTCTAGCTAGATAAATATGATTTTATTTGAATCTGTGTTGGGAACAGGAGGGATAATCTAGTGTGGGCCAATCGGGAACTTGTCAGCATTTGCTCATTGCTGGGAGGAAACCACGTTGCACTCCTCGGGAGAAGCCGGACTGCTGACTGTCCTCAACAGGCCTTCCGTTCCACTAGAAGTGGGTTCGGCATTTTGTGTCCAGCTTGGTTTATGTTACCAACGTCCTTCACTAGTTTTATCATGTATGCTACCACCTCATATAGATTGCTTGACTGTTGACGAATTACGTTCACGTATAACATAAATGTCTTAACCCTTAAACGCCAGGCGTCAGGTGTCACAAGGTTAAGGACAGTGGCGTGCGCAGTTTTTAATTAGGGTAGGTAGGGTTGGGTAAACATAGGCATAGTAGGCACTGGTCGTGGATGGAATTTAGAGCAACGTGTTCACGCACCGATCCGAAGAAAAACGGACAAAAGCACAAGCCGATCGTAGGGCGTTTGTACGCTTCACGGAATTTTACCGTCAACGTGTGTAAGGTGACGTGTGTAAACCAGCCTATGACGGTCGTAAGCCCCGTAAATGCCCAGACTTTTAAACTCTTCTCCATCTATGTCGAGATGTCAAAAAAATAACTCCTAATTGGAGATAATCCAGATTAACAAGTATTTGGACACACTAAAAATGTTGCAAATAAATGTGAATACATCCCAATACAATTTGAATGTGCACAGTCAATGTCGGCTTATAAAGTTGCGGAAACCTGCGTTTACAAATAAGCTATACAAGAATAATGTGAATTCGAAAGATTGAAATCTCACGTTAAAACTTTCGCAACGGTTAAACTAAATCCCAAGATTAAGATCACTTAGATTTCGAAATAAACTAATTCAGTATGAGAAAATATATAACCGCTAGTAACTATCAAAATAAAACTGTTGCAATAGGGCGAATAGGGTATATTAAACTGACCATTAATTTTTGCCTTCAAAACGGGACACCTTCAAGTTTTTACGTAATAGTATGTATATTAAAAAAAAAACACGTATTTTTTCACACTTTTTATGTATTAATAAAAGAAAAGGAATGTTGATAAAGAAAATAAGAGGAAAAAATAATATGAAAATAGAATATATCGCTCACTCCTTTCAAGAACGTCATAAATCAAAAAACTTGATTTTTCAGGAGAACGTTTTTAAAGTTTAAAAATATAATACAATGTATTAAAAATAAATATCAAGACTCTTATTGAACTATTTACTGTGCAACAGATCTTTTAAGGTAAAACCTGAAGGTTTTTTCTCCATTTGAAAAATATTTAGTATATTCATAAAATTATTATACAATTCCTTTTCTTAAAAAAGGAAAAAACAAAACTTTCTGCCCTGTAGCGGGTAAATATTAAGTTAAAAATATGACGCTTTTGCTGGGATATAGTACATTTTCTGGGCATTCCGAAAACATGCACAACTGAAAATTGTCGATTTTTGATTTATGACGTTCTTGAAAGGAGTGTGCGATATATGAAAAAATATGTGGTTTTATTATTTATATAAAAAGTCGGCGGTCTTTAAATACATTAGTTAGTCTTTGCACATGACTCACCAGCCATCAAAATTCCGTGTTGTGCACAAACGGCTTATGACGGCCATAAACCTCGGAAATTGCCGGACTTCCATATTCTTCTTCGTCTATGTTGAGATGCCAAAAAAATAATATTTAAAAAAATAGCTCCTAATTGGAGATAATGCAGATTCGTGAACAAGTAAAAACACTCGAAATGTTACAAATTTTAATTTATTCTTAAGGATTAAAAACTCTATGTATATAAATGAGGGGGGGAGGAGGATGTATGGACAGAGGTCGACACTGCGTCCCCACCCCTCAGGATCCCTATGCCCTATTAACCCATCCGCATATCAGTTTTTTTTCAAAACATGTACATAAAGACACTAATTGAATGTATCCCCGCAAGTAAGAAAGTTGCCCCGCCCGGAGGGGAGGTGATGTGGGTTGTCAAACAAGGAGGCGCTAATATTTTGCACCTGATAAAACGGGAACAAACATAGAAATAATATTTAATGCAGAAAAAGGTACCGCGCACTAAACATTTGATGTTTAGTGCGCGGTCCAAATGCATGCTGACCAATGACACCGCGCGCGTGGCTGCAGCGTTCACCCATGGGTGTTATAGCCAGGTCGAGTTATTTTTTATTTACACTTTTTACATTTGACTTGTGTTAGTATTCCTGTATTCCGGCACCTTTATTTATGTATAATTTTATTGTTTAAATTTTTAAAATCAATTAGACGAAAATATGTTTACACTTACATAATTACAGTCTATTATTTTTTTGACATCTCATCAAAGATGAAGAAGAATATGGAAGTCTGGGCGTTTACAGGGCTGACGACCGTCATAGGCTGGTTTCAGTGATCGCTTTACACACGTGTAACATTCATCAATTCTACCCATTATTGACGTTTGTCAATAATGGGTATATGAACCAATTTTGAAACATTTTTCTGGAATCACTAGAGACATCTATTGGTGAGATGAAAAGAAGCTTTTTATAGAGCAGAAATTATTTCATTAATATGTGAGGTCCGAATCCTGGATTATAATCACACACATGAGAAACACCAGAAAATATCATTTTAATTTTTATTATTTAAGCTTATAATTTGACCGGATAATTTATTTACAACATTTATATTGCTGAGGAGGGATTGCCGCCGTGTCATACTATACATATGAACCAATTTAGAAACCTTGTTCTTTAATCACTAGAACTTCACTAGAGGCATCTATTGGTGAGATGTAAAAATTGTGTGAATTTTTGAAAACATTTCGACACACTCAAAGTGTTGTAAATATATTTATATAACTTGCCAAAATTATAAAATATGATAATGTAATGAATTTTTAAATGATAGTATTTATTGATTCGGCATTAACTTTGTGGAATGACATGTTGATTTTTTTTAAAAATTAAACTCTGAATGAGTTTTATTTATGTATACGACTAGTTTCGAAAACTTACAGATGTTTTCATCTTCTGGTAAAATTAAAACATTTGTTTCATCTTCTGGTAAAATTAAAACATTTGTTTTAATTTTACCAGAAGATGAAAACATCTGTAAGTTTTCGAAACTAGTCGTATATATAAATAAAACTCATTAAAGTGGTATATTCAAGTGTTTAATTTAAAAAAAAAAAAAAAATATATATATATATATATATATATATATATATATATATATATATATATATATATATATATATATATATATATATATATATATATATATATATATATATATATATATCTGTACCCGACGGATTCTCCAGTTCTTTGGACACGTTGCGCGTGGCAACGAGGATAGCCTGGAACGACTAGTTGTGATCGGTAGCCTGGAGGGAAAGAGAGGGAGAGGAAGATCCCCACACGATGGACCGATCAAATTAAGGCAGCAGCAGGCACCTCAGTGGTTGGAGCGCTACGTGCAGCGCAGTCAAGGGATAACTGGAGAAGAGTCATTGCTTCTGCAAGGGTCACAACCCTCAGCAATGAGGATTAAGACAGAGAAGAGAGAAATATATATATATATATATATATATATATATATATATATATATATATATATATATATATATATATATATTTAAATGATATTTTAATATAATTTTTTTAATTAAAATGTAACTTTGTTTTAAAATCACCGATTTTGTTCTTCAAATATATATTACATATTTTTTTAAATAAATGGCTTGACATGAAGTGAGTTTCCTACTTGAAAGTAAAGTAACAAAGAGTAAAAATTAATGTTAAAAGTATAAACTAGGGTGGATATGACATGATTCCCAAAAAAGAAGGTCCTGGGTTCTATCTGATTTATTTGATGTAACGTTTTCAGGCGCAGGACGACCAGGAGCCCTCAGGAGGGTCGGAGGTGTATCCATACCCGACGTATCACACCGTGCCGCGGAACCTGGGCTTCACGTGTGCCGACAAGCAGCCGGGGTACTACGCAGACCCGGAAACCCAATGCCAGGTATGGTTACACAGCATCTTACACACTCCACCAACTAGCTAACTAACATTAGCTGCTTCCGTGCAAAGAGGATTCACACTACATCACTCAGTACAGTCCTATCCGATCCCCAAGGAAGAAAAAATCCATCTAGGCCAATCTTTTTTAGCCCGCAGGGTACTTACAAGTTTAGTATTTTGTCACGGCGCCCTACTTTAGTAAGGTATTTGGAAAAGACAATATGACTTTATATATATATATATATATATATATATATATAT
Organism: Brachycentrus maculatus; assembly: GCF_059751285.1. Taxonomy (NCBI): domain Eukaryota; kingdom Metazoa; phylum Arthropoda; class Insecta; order Trichoptera; family Brachycentridae; genus Brachycentrus; species Brachycentrus maculatus. The sequence continues at coordinate 137,226 of NW_028281566.1, read as the reverse complement.
ATATATATATATATATATATATATATATATATAACTATATATATATATATATATATATATATATATATATATATATATATGTATATATATATATATATATATATATATATATATATATATATATATATATATATATATATATATATATATATATATATACATATATTATAGTCGAAAGAAATAGGTAGGTAACCTACAATAATAGTAGTTGGGTCCGCCTCCGTGGTGTAATGGTCAGCGTGTTTAGCTACCGTGCTAGAGGTCCCGGGTTCGATTCCCAGGGGGGGAGGTGAAAATAAATATTAGCGATTTAACACTGTAATATTTATTTAATATTACCCTGGACTGGTTCCTGAAGCGCAAGAGTGATCACCTTGCCTTCATGTAAGTAATGATCAAGATAACACTGCGTCAATTTGATACAGTGCCCTATGCACCATTAGGTGCGGATAAGGGTTATAAATAGTAGTTGGGTAGAAGATGCTAGCTCTCAAAAAATAAATTGTTGCTTTATAGGTACCCGAGGATATTTGTGGTTTTGGATAGTGATAGAGGATCGACTCACGGCGCCCCACTTTCTACAGCACACACTTTGGGAACCCCTGATCTAGGCAATAAAAATAGCAACATTTTGAGTGTGTCCAAATACTTGTCCACAAATCTGGATTATCTCCAATTACAGGAGTTATTTTTCATATTACTTTTTTAACATCTCAATTTAGATGAAAAAGACTATGTAAGTCTGGACATTTACGGGGCTAACGACCGTCAAAGGCTGGTTTAAGTGATCACTTTACACACGTGTAACATTCACCAGTTCTACCCATGGTTGACAACCACACAACTCAAGTTCTTGGAACTCCTGTATATTTTGTTCAAATTCGAAACATAGTGTTTGAATTCACTAGAGGAATCAATAGTACGATGAGGGAAGCTTTATATTAAGCAGAATCTTTTCATTTGTATGTGAGGTCCGAATCCTGTATTGCAGGAAACGCTTAAAAGCCTCTTTTGGGTACAGCGTCAGATTTCCTGGTCAAATTTGTCACATCAGGCAAGGGGAGTCAAAACAAACATGTGATTTTTCACTCTAATTTTTATTCAATGTCATCCTGGACTGGTACCTGAAGCACAGGACTGATCACCCTGCCTTTGTGTTATAAACAATCAAAGTTATACGTACTACTTTCATATGATTCGGTGCCCTATGCACCATTGCGTGCGGATAAGGATTTGAAAAGGATATGTGGGTAAAATTAAAACTTCACAAATTATGCAAAAAATATTTTATAAAAAATATAAAACTAATTTAGTGACTATCACGTCGTTTCTACGCAGGGGTAGGTAGAGAGATTGGAATGATATACCACTCTGTCTTAGCCTCTTCTGCATTAATGCTTCCCTCATACATACCCGCCGATTATTCCGACTCGTGACCTGACCATGCCCAAGTATTTGAAATAGTTGATCATGCCAAGTTTTCCACGGTGTTAACTTGTTTCTAATTCTAACTAACTAACTAACCATCACGCCGCTTCTCCGCAGGGGCAGGCAGAGAGAATCGAACGCCAAACCACTCGGTCTTTGCAAACATTCTTTGCCTCTTCTACATTCATGCATCTCCTCATACATACCCGACGATTATTACGACTCCTGACCCGGCCGCTTTCAAGTATTTGACATACCTGATTGTGCCAAGTTTTCCTCGGTCATCCTCTGCTTCTTTTTCCAACTACATTCGCCTCATAAATTTGTTTAACCGTTCTTTCTTCACTCATACGCTCCACATGTCCAAACCATCTCAACACACCTTTCTTAATTTTATCGATAGTGCTTATCTCAGCCTTACATTCTTTCCTTATTTCATCATTCGAACATCTATCAAACATCGTTTTGCCACACATTCGTCTGAGCGATCGCATTTCGACTGCATTCAGTCTGCTTTCATCCTTCTTTTGCCAACTCCATGCTTCGCTTCCATACATAAGGGTTGGAACCAGAACTCCATTGTGTACTGCCAGTTTAGCTTACGCTGATAGATTTTTATTTGCTAAAACTGATTTTAGTGCACCATTCACTCTGTTCCCAGCATTCACTCTCCTTTCTATGTCTTTATCAATCTTTCCATCCCTAGAAAACATACTACCAATTCCAACTACATTAATAATAATAACAATTTCCAACTACATTTATATTGTATATATTCTTAATTTTTCTCTCTTTTTGTGTGTATATTAGGTAAAAATGATTTAAAAAAAACAATAAAAATGTATTAAAAAAGAACTCCACCGACAAGACACACAAGGTGGCTTGGTGGGTCTTTGCAAAATAATTTTTTAAATATCGCAGTCGTACAGGAGAAAGTGACCAACTAACACAATGTAAAATGTTAAAAGCCATATAAATCTTCTTCTTCTTCAAACCCTTATCCGCACCCCAATGGTGCATAAGGCACTGCATCATATAAACGCAGTGTTATCTTGAACGTTAACACGTGAAGGAAAGGTGATTGGCCCTCCGCTTCAGGTACCAGTCCAGGGTAATATTGATATTGATAATAAATACTAAGAGTGAAAAAAGTCCGCCTTGGGCTACCGTACTGGAGGTCCCGGGTTCGATTCCCAGGGGGAGGTTAAAAAAAATATATATAAATCACTTATACTTAATAATATCAATGCAGTTAGTCATTTTTAAGAAGTCAATATATTATACTTCCAAGTTTAAAATCCTTTGGGATTTTTTCAGGGCAATATTAAGCTAGTAAGATATCAAATAGTCAATGATCACTTTTTTGTTAAAAATGCACTTGGTCACTTTCTCCTGTATGACTACGATATGTTTAAAATTGTGATTTAAATAAATGTATACAATTTATATTAATAAAAAAATAATAATAAATAATAAATTTTAGATAATATACCTAGTGCTATTTTTGTGAAATACTACCTCAAGGGCGCTTCACTGTGAATGAATAGGGGAAAATATTACCGTGGAAATGATTTAGCAAACAAATGTGTTTTTAGCTTTTTTCTAAAGATCATCTCGCTTTCACTATTTCTAACCGCTGGTGGAAGACCATTCATTAAGATAACTTTGCCCGTTGCAGCTTTTGAAGCCGATCGAAGCGTGTGACGTCTGTCAACTAATTCATCTAACCTCACAAATATGTTTTACCATTCTTTCTTCACTCGTTCGTTCCACATGCCCAAACCATGTCAACACGCCTTTCTTGATTTTATTGATAATGCTTATCGCAGTCTTGCATTCTTTCCTTATATTATATCACAGTTTAAATACATACTTTGTTTAAAACATTTTATAAAACATTAACCCTTTGCACTAGAATATGTTCTGATATGCGAGTACCGCTAAATCAATCTAATTCCGAAACTTATGACTATTTTTTTGTACTTATTTGTTTAATTATATTGAAAAGTAAACAACTGATATATTAAAAGTATTGAGTTTCAACACATTGTTTGCAGGAAACGCTTAAAAGCGTCTTTTCCATACTGTTGGTAGAGAGCGGGAGACGCTTGCGAGCGTTCTATTTGCTTACTTTAGGTAGAGCGCGAGAGACGCCTGCAAACATTGTACAGATTGGAATTGGGTGTTGCGGCTACTTGTGATTAGTATACTGAGGGTCGGGCGGCAGACTGCCAGAGTATAATTAGGGTCCTTTTCCATGCTGTTGGTAGAGAGCGGGAGACGCTTGCGAGCGTTCTATTTGCTTACTTTAGGTAGAGCGCGAGAGACGCCTGCAAACATTGTACAGATGGGAATTGGGTGTTGCGGCTACTTGTGATTAGTATACTGAGGGTCGGGCGGCAGACTGCCAGAGTATAATTAAGGTCCTTTTCCATACTGTCGGTAGAGAGCGGGAGACGCTTGCGAGCGTTCTATTTGCTTACTTTAGGTAGAGCGCGAGAGACGCCTGCAAAACATTGTATATATGGGAATTGGGTGTTGCGGCTACTTGTGATTAGTGTACTGAGGGTCGGGCGGCAGACTGCCAGAGTATACTTAGGGGAGGGGTTGATGAACAAAACCCCCCCGGCAACAATATGTTAAGACTTTATTTTCTTGGCACCATAGCGGCGGCACATAGTACGGCAGGTCACGCATGCCGCCTCTTTGGCGGCACTCCAGTGCTAAGGGTTTAATTTAGTGAATTCTACAAAAGTAGCTTGCTTCTTTTAGCTAAGGTCAGTTTGTACTCGTAAAATTTTGCAATGGCATTATTCTTACGTATTATAGACTTCATCACCTCATTTTTTAAACGGACTCTTTCAGCCTTTGATTCGGGGATAGGATTCAACAGCGGAATGTTCCATTCCTTGGACACACTGCCTGGAGTCTCAGATCCTAGAATTTGTGATGTTTTGGTATCGGAGTTCTCAACAGAGACATTTTCGAGTTGTGGCGTTTTGTCTTCAACCTTATTTTCTGTCATTTCGGCAACCGCGTCTAAATTCTTGTCTTCCAAATATTTTGTAGGGATCTCACAATTGCCCATATTCAATAATTCAAGTGTTCTATTCAAAAAGGGATCTGGAACTAAATTGCCTCTGAAAAATATAAAATAATAATTCAATATTAATTTCATAATAATTCTATATAAGTAAAAAAAAAAATCCCTTTACTAATGTGTAAAGGCAACTAGCCGTAACTCAAGTTGCGGCTGTTTGGCTAAACACGGCTCAAAGCATTCTTAAGGTGAAGACTGACCGGAGCATTTCGTCGTAACGTAACACGTTACGATGCGAGCATTCAGGCAGTCAGTACAGCGAGCCGAGCGCTCCATCCATAGTTTCGGATGCTCGCTGATGCTCGCCGCGAGCGATGTTACGATGTTATGTTACGACGAAATGCTCCGGTCAGTCTCCACCTTTATACCTGGCCTCTATCATAAACAATCACAGATTTTGCTCTATCTCTTTCCTTCTTCGAGATATTCATTATCCAAATAGCAGGAAAATTTTATTCATTTAATACATGTTTTGGCAAAAAGCATCATTTTAGTTTGTTTATCTCAAAACTACTGCTTTTAACTTGCGGATATTATCCGGAACATTGGTCTGTATGTTCCCGATAGTTACCTAAGACAGCGTCGACATAGATTGTTTCACATTCCTATACACAGGACCAACCTGCTGATGGTTATGCCTGTAGGAAGAGCTACCGCTATGTTGAACAATATCTCATTGGATATTAATCTGTTCCATGTGTCTGAAGAAGTTTTCCAAAGCGGGATTCTTCTACACCTTTAGCAATAGTTCTTGCATATATTTTATTTTTATGTATTTTGATGTATACGATAATTTTTTTTATAGTTTGTTTTGTATATATTAATTGAAATAAATAAATTGAATTGAATGAAAACATGGCACGATCAGGTATGCCAAATACTTGAAAGTGATCAGGTTAGGAGTCGTGACAATCGGCGGGTATGTATGAGGAGATGTATGAACGTGGAAGAGGCGAAGAATGTTTGAAGACAAAGACAGAGTGGTGTGGTGTTCAAAGACAGAGTGGTGTGGCGTTCTATTCTCTTTGCCTACCCCTGCGGTGAAGCGGCGTGATGGTTAGTTAGTTAGTTAGAATCTAATTGAATTGAAAGGAAGAAGATAAAATAAAAGAAATTGTATAAAAATTTTGTTTTACACGATACATACTTCTTACGCGCGTTCATATCGCGGAGACGTTTTTTCGCCGCCTGCTTCATACAGGTCCACTTGTGGCGTAACTGGTCGACGTCTCTGTAGATGCCGTTGTTCAGTGCGTTGAACTTCACGCATATGTCGGTCCAGGCCGCGTCTTTCGCGGCGGTGGTCGCCGCGTTCGATCTCTTGTTATTGATCCAAGGGTTCAACTCCACCAGATAGACCAATCGCGCCAATTCTTCGGTGCTGTAGTTTCTGTTCTTGGGCTTTCTCACTTTCATACTCTGGAAAAGAAAATATGTAAATAACATTTTGAGTGGTGGGTGATATCGCTCACTCCTTTCAACAACGTCATAAATCAAATAACTTGATTTTTCAGGAGATCGTTTTTAAAGTTTAAAAATATAATACAATGTATTAAAAAATAAATATCAAGCCACTTATTGAACTTTTTACTCTGCAACAGATATTTTTAGGTAAAACCTGTATGTTTTTTCTCCATTTTAAAAATATTCGGTAAATGTAAAAAAATAATTAAACAATACCTTTTCTTCAAAATGCAAAAACAACACTTTCTGCCCTGTAGCGGGTAAATATTAAGTTAAAAATATGCCGCTCTTGTTGGGATATAGTACATTTTCTGGGCATTCCGAAAACATGCACAACTGAAAATCGTCAATTTTTTATATATGAAATTCTTGAAAGGAGTGAGCGATATATAGAACTTCCAAGAATTTGAGTTAACAGTTTATCTTTAAAAGGTGTATTGTTATAAAAATATGAGTCGAATGTAGTCGGGAATAGGAGAACAGGAAGAATAAGGAAGTCAAATGGTTGAAAGTGCGTGAGATTCGTGAATATGAAAGAGGTAAAGAATGTTTCCCAAAGACCGACTGGTGTGGCCTTCTATTATTTGATTTACGTGAAATATTCTTAATAAAGTAGCATGTCACTTACTTCAAATGGTCATATACATTGTAAAATTTGCATTAATTTCTTATTCTATCGTATACTGTCAACACCGACAAACAAAAATGACTCACTTTTGACAGCTGTCAACGATGGTCACAAACCACAGACGAAAAATAATACAGAACTTAGAAATTTCATGTCATCACATTACCATAGACACAGGGTAGTAATTACGGGAGGAAGTAATCTTCTTCATCTTCTTGCTCAATGCTGAGCGTCGTGGTCTTCTGGAATGTCAGGCAGTTGGTGCACAAGTCCTCTCCATTCTTCCCGGTCCTGCGCCAACTTGATTGCAGCGTTTAGCGAGGATCCGGTTAATTCCTTTATTTGGTCTGTCCATCTTGTTGGAGACCGTCCTCTTGCCCGCTTGCCTTCAACTGTACCTGTTACTACCAGTTTTTCAAGACTCTTCTCGTTCTTTCTGGCGATATGCCCAAAGTAGGACAGAATCCTTTTCCTGCAAGTCGTGGAGAGTCTTTCTGTCACTGACAGTTCGCGGAGAATGGAGACATTTGTGCGTCTTGCAGTCCAAGGAATGCGCAGCATCCTCCTCCAGCACCACATTTCAAACACATCCAGCATATGTCTTTCCTTTTTCCTCAGTGTCCATGTTTCCACTCCATACAGCGCAATGGAGAATACAAGAGATTTCACTAGACGGGTTTTCGTAATACCACAGACAAAACTCAGACATATGGTACTTACGCACACGTTGAATTTTGAAAGGTACGGCTACCGGTTTTTATGTATAGGTTGTTTTTAAACCCACCAAACAGTGTAAGACGGAGGATATCGTGAGGTGGGGACGACAACGTAGGCGATACTGGAATGAGCATGTAAACAAAATGTCAGAAGACAGACTTCCATGTATCGTCCTTCAAGAAAACCCTGAAGGACATAGACCCCCAGGCAGACCTGAAAAGGTGGAATGACAGCTGAGAGTCAACATCCCAAGAGCGACATGCGGAGGCACAAACAGATCCCTAGTATCTACAAAAAGAAGAAGACCAAACTGACTTTAAATGGATATAAGGGCGTCTCGATAAAGGTTTCTAGGTTTTCTCCACTCCAAATTCGGCAATTGTGCTTATTGACATTGCTATTTAACCAAAATTTGCTAAAAAAGAAGATCAAGCTGGCGAACCGAACCATGATACTGTATTTAAAATAAATTTGTACAATTTGCACGCGCTGTTTTGACGACAGTCTATTCATGGTAAAATGAAAAAATGTACTGACTAAAAATTAACTGTCAACTGTCAAATTTACAGTCTGTAGAAACAATGTTGCCAATATAAAAACTAAACCTAAAAAAAACTTTACGATTCTGGCACCAACCTTTTTTCCAGCATATAACGTTTTACACATGAATACGATTATGTCTATGGATGTAATTCTTACTATTTCCCTTTTTTCTTATTTTCTTTTTTTAATAGTATATTTAAATGTCCTTCCCCCTTCACGTTCTTCATTTATATCCCGAAAAGCAAATTCTCCTTTTCTATCAGAACTAGAACACAGGAAAAACCACATTACCTTTGTTTAATTAACCATCAAACTATGATCGCGTTCACACGATGAGATGCCCTATTTACTATTTGGGTGCTGTGAGGTGTCAATAAAAATCAAAGAAATGCTTTAATTGATTTGCGTTTTCTTCTCTTTTTTCTAGGTGTGGCACTGGTGCGTTCCTTCCGGTCACAAATATTCTTTCCTCTGCCCGAATGGTACAGTGTTCAACCAGGCTTACAGAGTATGTGACTGGTTTTATAATGTAAGTAATTGAGTACCTACTTTTAAATTTTTTCTTTATCTTTTTCTGAGTAAGAAGAACCATGTCAATATTTTGGATATCACTGTTAATAAATCACACGGCCTGCCTGTTGAAAAATAAATTAATTTCGCATATACAGGAGCCTATAGAAATGATACCAAGCGATTCTAATCACAAGTTTATATGAATTCTTGAAGAAATTCAAATAAGTTGTTTATTTTCTTCTATAACTCTAATCTTAGTTATTCAATTTGATCTTCATTACTGTTCTTGTTTTACAAATATTATTAAATATTTGTAAACCTTTTGTTTTTTTTATTTTTTACAGGTTTTTCATTTCAAATTGTACGTTTTACAAGCCAAATTGGAAGTTTTACAAAACAAATTGGACATTGTATTTAATAAAAACTGTTAGATTAAAAAAAATGTATTTATATTAGTACTACATTTACAATAAGTGTGAATACCTGCCCACATCTTTTCTTCTTAAGACTAGCAAGTGGGTTAGTTGTCAAGTTGGCAAGCCTGCGCAGCGCGCACTCATAGTCTGTGCGCGCGATGTGTACTGAAGTTTTCAGAGAAGATTTTAAATAATACTCTAAATGATGAGTACTGCTTTGAATATGTAATATGTATTTTTTTTTAATTCGAACTTTTAAAAATAAAATACCATAAAATGTCCAATTTGTTTTCTACAGCGTCTAATTTGGAATGAAAAACCTGTTTTGGCTTTGATTTTTAAGTTTAAAACAATTTTAAAACAAGCCTCATACCAAAGCGTATAATGTATTATTATTTTTTTCCACTAGATGTGGTTGATCGAATTAAATAACGGCTGCTCTAAAAGAAATCGTTATTTCATTCGGTTTTTTTACTCGATCATTTAAAGCTAATCACGCCAATAATAAAATAATTTGTAATTTTCAGGTAAACTGTGAAAAGGCGACATCTCTGTACAGCATCAATGACGACCTCTACAAGGATAAAGAAGGAAACTACATCCAAGGATAAAAAAATACCTGCAATGCATTATTTAATATATCAACGATTTGAAACAATTTAATTTATCTTTGTAAATAAAAATAAATAAAAGCAAACAAGAAAACACTAAATATTTTATTATTTGTAACAAAATATAAATAGAAATAATATGTAATTTTATTATTCATTTAAAGCAGATGATTTTCAAAGTTCTGTGCAGAAGAAAAAATATTGATATCACTGAATAAAAAGCTTCTTTCATCTCACCAATAGATGTCTCTAGTAAAATTCTAGTAATTCAAACACAATATTTCGAAATTGGATATATATATAGAACTTCCAAGAATTTGAGTTGTGTGGTTGTCAATCATGGGTGGAATTGGTAAATGTTACAGCGTGTAAAGTGATCACTTAAACCGGCATATGACGACCGTAAGCCCTGTAAATGTCCAGGCTTACATAGTCTTTTTCATCTATATTGAGATGTTAAAAAAGTAATATGAAAAATAACTCCTATAATTGGAGATAATCCAGATTAGTGGACAAGTATTTGGACACACTCAAAATGTTGCTATTTTTATTGCCTAGATCAGGGGTTCCCAAACTGTTTCTTCCCCAAATTCTTCTTCATCTATTTTGAGATGTCAAAAAATAATATGAAAAATAACTCCTGTAATTGGAGATAATTCAGATTTGTGAACAAGTATTTGGACACACTCACCGATTTTGACTGATAAGTATTTTTTATGTAAATTATGCATTGGTTTCAGAAAGCGTTTATTTGACGGAATTCTAAGGAATATTTACTAACCATGAATTTATTTTAATTATGATTTTGTCCAGGAATAAAATACGTATCATATAAAAACACAGCAAAACATTTTTTTAAAGAGAAATATTTATGTTTTTATTATTCACACAAACATTTAAATTTCCTAGTATTTCTGTGAGCCTAAGCGGCTCATTTTTAGAAATAGGTATCAAATTGTGGTAGAGTGGGTTCGAACCGAGAAACTCTGACTTAAGAGTCCGCGACACTAACCACGGGACCACAACCCGACACAATTATCCAAAATTATTATTATAATTTACCGCCTCTGTGGTGTAACGGTTAGCGTGTTTTATTTTTAATATTGAAAGCATTATATATAAACATATAGTATAATAAGACCTATACATAAAGGAGGAGACCACTCATGCGTAAATAATTATAGACCAATTTCATTACTATCGTCAATTGAAAAAAATTTGGAGAAGTATGTATCGATTCATCTAGACGTATATTTGGAAAAATTTGAAATAATAGACAAGTATCAATTTGGATTTCAGAAGAAAAACAGTTGTGATGACCTGCTGCAAAAATTCTCCGATAAAATTAATTGTAGTTTAAATAACTTAAAGCACATTATTGTTATTTTCATAGATTTTACTAAAGCATTCGACACTATATGTCACGCAAAACTGGTCAGTATATTAGAATCAATAGGCATAAGGGGAAAATTGCTAAACTTCTTTAAAAATTATCTTACGGGGAGAAAAATGAAAATCAGAATCAAAAATGTTCTCAGTAAAGACAAAAAATATTTATCTGGAGTTCCACAAGGTTCGATTTTAGGACCAAAACTGTACATAATATATGTCTCACTGATGAAAAAAATATTTAAATTTGTAAATAGATTTGTGTTCGCCGATGGCACAGCTTTAGTCATAGAAAGTGAAAATCCATTAGAAGCTAAAGAAAAATTACAATATGATTTTAATCAGCTTTTAAAATGGGCGCATGATTTTGGACTCTTAATCAATTCAAAGAAAACTAAATGTATGTTTATTAGTTCACCTCACTTTGCTGCCAAATTTGCACAGATAGGTAATATTATTGCACACAATTTTGACTGTTTGCACAATAAAAAGCAACAAAATTGTAGTTGCGATAGGATTGAATTTGTGGGCGAATTTAAATATTTAGGTTTATGTATAGATAATAAGTTCAAATGGGATGCGCATATTATAAAACTCTGTGATCGTCTGCGGGCTCTAGGGAGTACTTTTTATAAGTTGTACTTTATCCTGCCTAAACCAACCTTAAAGATTATATACTGTTCTTTAGTAGAATCCTTAATAAGATATGGAATTAAGTCTTGGGGACATTCGACGAAAACAAATTTAAAAATGGTTCAAAATCTGCAATATTCCATAATCAAAAAAATTGTACCCAGTCATATATATAATCAAAGGGACAATCCAATTTTGTTATATAAACATTTAAAATTACTGCCGGTACGTGGAATATTGTGGATGAGTATCATCGTTGAGCAACAAACTAGACAAAAATATCGAAATCTTCTAGTACACAACCATGATACACGATTTACACAAAACGAAGGTCTGATAGTCCCAAGAATCAACAATAAATATGGAAGTCGAACACTGCAATATATCGTTCCGAACATTTTTAATTTGTTGCCGACGGATGTTAGAGGTCAAAATAAAATATGGAACAAAGGCAAAATAAAGGAATGGGTAAATGACCAAGAGTTAATTTTATGAACATTGTAAAAAAGATTATATTGTTAATTTTTCTCCTTTTTTGTGTGTATATTAGGTTAAAATGGTTAAAAAACAATAAAAAAATGTATGCAAAAAGAACTCCACCGACAAGACACACAAGGTGGCTTGGTGGGTCTCTGCAAAATAACTTTTTATTTTTATTTTTAATATATGTTAAAAATTGTGATTTATAAAAAAAAAAAAATTAAAAAAAAAAATTAACTTTCTGGATCAATGTAATATATTTGTTATAACTTATTTTTCCAAAACATGTTAGCGTGTTTAGCTACCGTACTAGACGTCCGGGGCTCGATTCCCACGAGAAGGTGCAAATAAATATTAGTGCTTTTAATAATAATAATAAAACCCTTATCCGCACCCCAATGGTGCATAGGGCACCGCGTCATATAAACGCAGTGTTCTCTTGATCGTTTACACATGAAGGAAAGATGATCAGCCCTCCGCTTCAGGCACCAGTCCAGGGTAATATTGAATAAATGACTTTACACTCTAATATTTGCTTAATATGTGCTTTTACACTCTAATATTTATTTTATCATCAATATCAATATTTTATTATCACCCTAGACTGCTCTCTGAAGCGCAGGAATGATCACCCCGGCTTCGTGTAAAGATCACACTGCGTTTATATGATGCAGTGTCCTATGCACCATTGGGGTGCGGCTAAGGGTTTGGAGAAGATGAAGAAGACTTCGGAAATCTCAAATCTAATCGACAACTGTCAGGCAACATAAAAAGGCTTACTTACTACCGTAGAACGGGGCTACTTGAACTTTGATGTGTTACTTGAGCCCAGTACAAAAAAGAGATTTAAATCTGTATTTGGTCTACAATAATGAACGTATCGTGACAATAAGTGTCACCTGTCAGGGAAACAATGAATCATGTCGATACGTTCATTATTGTAGACCAAATACATATCGCTCACTCCTTTCGAGAACGTCATAAATCATAAAACTTGATTTTTCAGGAGAAAGTTTAAAAATATAGCACAATGTATTAAAAATAAATATCAAGCCATTTATTGAACTTTTTACTGTGCAGCATATATTTTTAGGTAAAACCTGAGTATTTTTTCTCCATTTGAATAATATTATGTATATTTAAAAAAATAATTAAAATATACCTTTTCTTCAAAATGCAAAAACAACATTTTCTGCCCTGTAGCGGGTAAATATTAACTTTAAAATATGCCTCTTTTGCTTAGATATAGTACATTTTCTGGGCATTCCGAAAACATGCACAACTGAAAATTGACGACTTTTGATTTATGACGTTCTTGAAAGGAGTGAGCGATATAATATTACAAATACACTAAATATTTTTTTTACTTGTCTGAAGTTGCACATCAAAGTTCAAGTAGCCCCGTTCAACGGTACTTCAACCTTCTTTTTGTCTAGTATTGAACCAAGGCCTCCCTTTTGAACTTCCACGTTTCTCCGTTTGGTTAAAAAGGCCGCTGGGTCATAAAACCTAATTTTTTTCTACGAATTTTTCATGGCGGTTGTTTTTTCGACGAAAACTCAATGAATCCATGATGCAGTGAATTGGTGAATTTGCAAATTTATGAATCAGACGTCTGTGAACCGGTTAGCGTTCGTGAACGATTCAATTAAAATTAGAATCCGGTTTCTTGATCAATGTTTGGGAACCGATTATTAAGACCCAGTTGTTCACGAACGACCCGTTTCTATTGATAACAGTTACTTGAGGGATTTATTTATTTAAAAAAATATCAAATAAACAAATAAGTAAGACAGATTTTTTGCCTAGAATTTTCATTCATGAATTACATGAAATAATAGTTACTTTTAACATAAAGAGTTAACTCAGTCATAAGTAAGAATACGTTAAAAAACTTATAAATGTAATGCCTAAGTAGGGTAATGATAAGCGGTGTTGCGAAAGCCGTAGGTAATCAGAGTCACTTGGACATCACGCTCACTCCTTTCAAGAACGTCATAAAACAAAAATCGTTAATTTTCAGTTGTGTATGTTTTCGGAATGTCCAGAAAATGTACTATATCCCAGAAAAAGAGGCATATTTTTAGCTTAATATTTACCCGCTACAGGGCAGAAAGTGTTGTTTAGGCATTTTGTAGAAAAGGTATTGTTTAATTATTTTTTTAAATAAACTAAATATTTTTCACATGGAGAAAAAACCTTCAAGTTTTACCTAAAAAGTTCTGTTGCACAGTAAAAAGTTTAATAATTGGCTTGATTTATGTATTAATTTTAAATCAAACACAGATTTTTTGAGTCTACTAAGTTGTATTTTATTAACACAAAACACATAAAAAATTATACTGTGACAATTGTTTCGCCTTGTTATGGCATTATCAAACGAATGTGAAGATCAAATGGACTACGGTCCTTATGTAGCTATACAATTCTAAGTGACAGTTTTAACATGTGCAGCAATAATTTATGGGAGACAACAGTCGCTAATGGGGGATGTAGGTATGTACCCTTATATTTGTTTTCTGGGAAAGGAAGAATTTATTGACATGGCCATATTTTAGAGATTTTAATACAATTTTGGTAATATTATTTTTAAGAATTTTTATATGTAGATGTAATTATTAGTTTATCAATAACGCATCATGCAAGCGTTTACATAGAGAGAGATGATGTACAGTAATAGTCTATTTAAATACATTTAGCAATAGTGAAGACCTAAGGTTAGTTTGTTCATTAAGTAGTGGGGGATGTAGGTATGTACCCTTATATTTATTTTCGGGGAAGGGAGAATTTATTGACATGGCAATTTTAATTTTTATTTTAAGAAAGAATTCATGTATGTAGATATAATTAATAACATATGTATATTAGAGCAATTAGAAATCAATAAATATGTAAACAATCCTAATTTTAAAATCATTAATGAACAAACCAACCTTATATCTTCACCACTGCTAAACATATTTAAATAGACTATTATTACTCTCTATGTAAACGCTTGCATGATGCGTTATTGTTAAACTAATAATTATATCTACATATGTAAATTCTTTCTAAATTCTTTCTTAAAATAAAAAATAAAAATTCCATGTCTAGTAATAATTATATCTACATAGGTTATTAATTATATCTACATATGTTATTAATTATATCTACATACATGAATTCTTTCTTAAAATAATAATAAAAATTGCCATGTCAATAAATTCTCCCTTCCCCGAAAATAAATATAAGGGTACATACCTACATCCCCCACTACTTAATGAACAAACTAACCTTAGGTCTTCACTACTGCTAAATATATTTAAATAGACTATTACTGTACACCATCTCTCTATGTAAACGCTTGCATGATGTGTTATTGATAAACTAATAATTACATCTACATATAAAAATTCTTAAAAATAATATTACCAACAATTGTATTAAAATCTCTAAAATATGGCCATGTCAATAAATTCTTCCTTTCCCAGAAAACAAATATAAGGGTACATACCTACATCCCCCACTACTTAATGAACAAACTAACCTTAGGTCTTCACTACTGCTAAATATATTTAAATAGACTATTACTGTACACCATCTCTCTCTATGTAAACGCTTGCATGATGCGTTATTGATAAACTAATAATTACATCTACATATAAAAATTCTTAAAAATAATATTACCAACAATTGTATTAAAATCTCTAAAATATGGCCATGTCAATAAATTCTTCCTTTCCCAGAAAACAAATATAAGGGTACATACCTACATCCCCCATTAGCGACTGTTGTCTCCCATAAATTATTGCTGCACATGTTAAAACAGTCACTTAGAATTGTATAGCTACATAAGGACCGTGGTCCATTTGATCTTCACATTCGTTTGATAATGCCATAACAAGGCGAAACAATTGTCACAATATAATTTTTTATGTGTTTTTTGTTAATAAAATACAACTTAGTAGACTCAAAAAATCTGTGTTTGATTTAAAATTAATACATAAATTAAAATGGAGTTCTACAAATTAAACGCCAAGTCAATAAATAAGTGGCTTGATAATTATTTTTAATACATTTCACTATATTCTTAAACTTTAAAATCAATCTCCTGAAAAATCAAGTTTTTTTATTAATGACGTTCTTGAAAGGAGTGAGCAATCAGGTAATTCAAAATAAATTCATATTGTTCTAAGAGACATCAACGCGCGTACAAGATAAAAACCTGTGTGTAAAATGGAAAAAAAGTGTGTAAAGTGACCACTAAAACCAATCTATGCCGGTAGTAAGCACCGTAAATGCCCGGACTTCCATATTCTTCTTCATCTATGTTGAGATGAGAAAAAAAATATATATATATATATATATATACAAATATATTTTTTTAATTACCTTACGTCCAAGTGACTCTGAAATCTAGCTACGGCTTATGCAACATAACTTATCATGACCCTACTCAGGCTTCAACTTTTTAAGTTTCATATCCTATGCCTACTCGTGAGTGGATTTACTCTTTATTTTTAAAGTTACTATAACTTCATGGAATTCATGAGTGAAAATTCTAGGCAAAAAAACGTCAATTCGATTACAATATATAGGACGTAATGCGATATTTTAATATTGTTTCTTGAAAAGCGCCATCTGTATAATTTGATCGAAATAATCTTACAATATTTTTTTACCTCGAATCAAATCATATCGTTTATTTGTGTTCAAACAAATGAAGTTTGATATACATTGACGCTACGCATTAGGACAGTAGTCGACAAAATCCTGTCATATGATACGATTTAAATTTCACTTGTCCATAGGGTGATTTTGATGGGTGGCAATTATTTGCACTGAAACCATATAGAAAACATGTTGGCACGCACAGCGTCCATAGGGTTATTTAAATGGACTGTAATTTGAAATACAAATACCATGCTGACACCTTGTAGGCACACACAGCGTCCATAGGGAATTAAAGTGTTAAATATTTGTAGGGAAACCATAAGGAAAACATGTTGGCACGCACAGCGTCCAGATGTGAAGAAATCATGGTATTTATCGATTAAAATTTTAATTAAATAATGCGTTAGATAATACTACAAAGTGACTGCCTAATCAATTAATGTGTGTGTGTGTATGCATATATTTCGTTCGAACCTTACCGCACCCCAATGGTGCATAGGGCACTGTATCATATGAACGCAGTGTTATCTTGATTGTTAACACACGAAGGAAAGGTGAGCAGCCCTCCGCTTCGATTCCAGTCCAGGGCAATGTTGAATAAATATTAAATTGAAAAAATCACTTATATTTATTAGACCCCCCTCTGGGAATCGAAACCGGGACCTCCAGAACGGTAGCCGAGCGTGCTGACCATTACACTACGGAGGCGGACGGATATGGTGATATAACGAAATAATTCAAGGCTGTGATAAGTATTGTCGATAAAATTAAGAAAGGTGTGTTGAGATGGTTGGGTATGTAGTTCTGATGGCAAAAGAAGGACGAATGCAGTCGAAATGCGATCACTCAGTGCGGAAAAAACCATGTATGATAAATGTTCCAATGGTGATATAAGGAAATAAAAAGACAGAGTATATATATATATATATATATATATATATATATATATATATATATATATATATATATATATATATATATATATATATATATATATATATATATATATATATATATATATATATATATATATATATATATATATATATATATATATATATATATATATAGTGTATATATATAATTATATATATAATTATATATATATATATATATATATATATATATATATATATATATATATATATATATATATATATATATATAAATATATATAAATATATATATATATATATATATATATATATATATATATATATATATATATATATATATATATATATATATATAAACTTTTTTTTGGGAACGCGCTATTTACCTATTTTATACAATCTGAGGTTTAAACTATTACACTGGATTAGGAAATCTACTCTCTGTTGAAATGAAGTAGGTACCTACATAATTTTTACAAATGATTAAATTTTGGTTTGATTGGTTGTGAGATAGTGGCTCCGTTGTTTGCTTGTTGGCTTATATTGACTTGTCACATTGGCTATAATGTAATCGTACATTTGGGGCTGTTTTTCAGCCTCCCTTCCCGGTGTTGTGTACCTAGTACACATTGCTTCTAATAACCATAATATCTCTATAAATATAATAAATACAAGGCTAAGATTTTAGGTATTCCTCCATAACATATATACGCATTTATTTAAAAAATAATATCAATAATAATCAGAATTTATCGGGTACATCGGATGTATTTTGTGAATATCGGAAACAAATTCGCGTATAAATAGCGCGTGAAGAGTGCGGGAACCGCGACACTATATTCGCATCTCACTCTTGCATACTTGCACTGTGCAACGTGAGGAGCTCAAAGCTCAATGTTCTCTGGCCAGCGGCAGTAGCTTTGGGCTTCCGACAAGAGTGGACCTATGCTTGTTCCATGGGCGCTCACGGATGGTTTTTTTTTAATGTTTTCAGCAAATAAATTTAAATTATCATAATTTTTGACTTCATTCATAATTAATTAAGGGGATTAGCTATGAATGTCCGTATTTTTCCGATTTAAAATCGATATTTTTTTATTGTGTAGTGACTACCCAACACGGGACGCGCGTTTTATTTTAGCACGGGAAGAGAAAGGTTAAAGTATATTTATTTTGAGCAATAGTCCAAACTAATTTAATTTGAATGACATAAAATTGTGTCACACTACTTGACAGATCGCAATCAATTGTGGTCTAACATCAAAAAGTCCTATGTTCAATCGTTGCAAACGCATTTCACAACTGACAAAATAGCCTTTATTATACATGAGCACTGCGAATAAAATCGTTTGTCTACTGATTTTAAATATTTTTTCGTCTCGTGGAAAATTGATCCTTATTTTTAAATGCTGTAAGGCGTATTTTGGCGTGTGTTGTTTAATATTAACAATATAGTTTCCGATATATTTGAAATCGGTCATATGTGAAAGTATTAGGTAACTGCCGTGTTTCAGTTCGCGGGACGGAGTATACTCTGTCCGCTCTACGCGCGAAATAAATGTTTTTTAATTAATTTTTTGATAAAAAAAATTGAAATATTTTTTCAACAAATTTGACGTATTCTGTATTATTTATTGATTCGTGGAATGACATATTGATAATTTTTTTAAAAATTGAATACTTGAATATACCACATTAATGATTTTTATTTATATATACGACTAGTTTTGAAAACTTACAGATGTTTTCATCTTCTGGTAAAAATTAAAACTAACTTTAACTTTAACTTTACGTAAGTTTTAATTCAGAAGATGAAAACATCTGTATGTTTTCGAAACTAGTCGTATATATAAATAAAACTCATTAAACTTGTATATTCAAGTGTTTATTAAAAAAATTATATTCTGTATTTCACCCCACATTTCGCTCACTCCTTTCAACAACGTCATATATCAAAATCTATTTTTAGTTGTGCATGTTTTCGGAATGCCCAGAAAATGTACTATATCTCAGCAAAACGTATATTTTAACTTAATGATTTTACCGCCACAGGACAGAAAGTGTTGTTTTTTCCATTTGAAGAAAAGGTATCGTTTAATAATATATTGAGTATATTTAAAAATAATAATTAAACGATACCTTTTCTTCAAAATGCAAAAACAACACTTTCTGTCCTGTGGATGGTAAATATTAAGTTAAAAATATACCGCTTTTGCTGAGATATAGTACATTTTCTGGGCATTCCGAAAACATGCACAACTAAAAATTGACGATTGTTGATATATGACGATGTTGAAAGGAGTGAGCGAAATGTAAAGTTATCATTTTTTATCGATGTGTTTGTGATTATTATATTTTTCACATTTTACCTTCCCTATCCTTACTATCCTACCTGCAAACAAGCCTCTTATAGAGGCTTTGCGGGTTATTCCTTAAAAAAAAACAATTATAGGCACCATGTCAAAAGGGTTTAATGATATCGCCCACAGACGCAACATTGGGGACTACATGCACCCTGCTGTAACTAAAAAGTTCTCATTCATTGAAATTCAGATTCGTTGCCGGGGGCTTCTAGACACGCGTCAGAATAAGTACACCTGTGACAATCATTACATCCGCCCAAAAAAAAACTTATGATCTTGAGACAACAGCAGAATACCTGTTAAGGAAAAATAAAGCAAAAAATAAATAAATATCTCGTGTGTTAATTTCTCAGCGAACGTTCTAGAACTCCCACTCCCAGGCGAGAGCAGTCGGTCTTGTCTTAGTTTAACCCGCAGCACGGGCCAAGACGGTAGTGAACTGTAGCCGCTCGTCGCGCGCCATCTTGAATCGCGGAATTGTACAAATTTTCAATTTATAAAAAGTCATCCGACGTTTGAGAGTGAAACCGTAAGCTTATTTGCTATTTATAATGAAAATAAACAGTATGCCGTTGTGTTTTTACGACGAATTTTTATGTTTTGTCGTTTGAATTTGACCGTTTGTTGGAAATTTCTTGTGTGCCACGAAAAGAAATTTTCGAGTATGTTTTTGATAATCAGTGTATTTGGAAATTATTTGATTTCTACACGTTTTGAATGAAAATTTGGATTTTTAAGCCTTGTACGTCCTACCAAGTCAGTGACAGCTGTTTTTTCTTCTTGTTTCTTATTGATACACTTAGAAAATCTTTAAATATATGTAATATATACAGTCTCCAAGCAATTTATTGATACATTTCTAGTATGTTTTTGCTAATCAGTGTATTTGGAAATTTCGCTTTTCATTTCCATATTTTTAAAGGAAAATTTAGATATTTCAGCCTCGTACACGCTTCCAAGTCATTGACAGCTGTTTTTTCTTCTTCCTTAATGATACAGATAGAAAATCTTTAAATATATGTTATATATAGTCTCCAAGCAATGCATTGATACATTTCGAGTATGTTTTGCTAATCAGTGTATTTAGAAATTTCACTTTTAATTTCTTTATTTTTTAAAGGAAAATTAGTATATAAGCCTCGTAGGTGCTATCAAGTCTGTGCCGCGAGTGTTTTTGCCTAGAATTTTCACTCATGAATTACATGAAACTATAGTAACTTTAAACATAAAGAGTAAATCCACTCACAAGTAGGCATAGGCTATGAAACTTATAAAGTTGAAGCCTGAGTAGGGACATGATAAACGGTGTTGCATAAGCCGTAGCTAGATTTCAGAGTCACTTGGACGTTAGGTAATTCAAAAAAAAATTAAGTCTGTGCCGCGAAAAGAAATTTTCGAGTATGTTTTTTGTTAATCAGTGTATTTGGAAATTATTTGATTGCGACACATTTTGAATGAAATTTTGGATTTTTAAGCCTTGTACGTCCTACCAAGTCAATGACAGCCGTTTTTTTCTTCTTCTTTCTTATTGATACACATAGAAAATCTTTCGTGTCGGGTTTAGGTCCCGTGGTTAGTGTCGCGGACTCTTGAATTAGAGTTTCTCGGTTCGAACCCACTCTACCACAATATGATACCTATTTCTAATAATGAGCCGCTTAGGCTCACAGAAATAGTATGAAATTGAAATATTTGTGTAAATAATAAAAACACAAATATTTAGTATTAATAATAAATAATAAAACCCTTATCCGCACCCCAATGGTGCATAGGGCACTGCGTCATATAAACGCAGTGTTGTCTTGATCGTTTACACATGAAGGGAAGGTGATCAGCCCTCCGCTTCAGGTACCAGTCCAGGGTAATATTGAATAAATATGACAGTGAAAAAATCACTAATATTTATTTTACCCCCCTTGGGAATCGAACCCGGGACCTCCAGAACGGTAGCCGAGCGTGCTGACCATTACACTACGGAGGCGGACAAAAATAGTATTTAAATAATAAAAAATATTTAGTATTATAAATAATAAAAAAATGTATGTTATATATATAGTCTCCAAGCAATTTATTAATACATTTCGAGTATGTTTTTGCTAATAAGTGTATTTGGAAAATACACGTTCAATTTTCATATGTTTTGAAGGAAAATTTGTATATTCAACCCTCGTAGGTGCTGTTCCCAAGTCATTGACAGCCGTTTTTTCTTTCTTCCTTATTCACACACAGAAAATTAATTAAGCTATTTAGAAATATTACAAGTAAAATAACAAAGACTGCCTTTACCTTTTCTTAATAATTAATATTGTAAGTTAAAAAATAAACATTTTCTTCTAATAATAAATAAATATTTTATTGTTTATTATTGAAATGCTTTATTTTATTTTATGTTATATAATGCTTTATTTTATGTTTTATGTATTTATGTTATATATACACTCTCCCGGCAATTTATTGATACATTTCGAGTATGTTTTTACTAATCTATGTACATACTTGAAAATTTCGCGTTTAATTTCTATATTTTTAAGAAAAATTTGGATATTTAAGCCTTGTACGTGCTCCCAAGACAGTGACAGTTTTTTTTCTTCTTCTTTATTATTGATACACATAGGAAATCTTTAAATGTATATATACAGTCTACAGGCAATTTAATGCTAGGTTCTTTGCGAGTATGTTTTTGCTAATCAATGTACTTATTTAGAAATTTCGCGTTTAGTTCTAAATTTTTAAAGAAAATTTTGGAAAAAAAATATGTTGTACAAAATGGCATTTCAAATACTTGAACGTGGTCATGCTAGGGGTAGGAATAATCGGCGGTCATGAATGTTGAAGAGGCGAAGATTATTTGTAAAAACAGATCAGTGTGGCGTTCTATTCTCTCTGCCTACCCCTGAGGGGTTAGTTAGTTAAAACCGAAAAAATCCAAAATACACAATTAAAAAAGAAAATATTGTTCAGTCAAAATATTATCTGTTTGCCTCATAAAATAGGTTTTCATCTTGTACGCGCGTTGATCTCTCGTTACGTCTCTCGGGACAAAAAGTATTTTTTTTAAATTACCTACCATCCAAGTGTCTCTGATACCTACGGCTTATGCAACACCGCTTATCATGGCTAGTTATTTAATATTATATACACTGATATTAATTTAATATCACCTTGGACTGGTCCCTGAAGCGCAGTAGTTATCACCTTGCCTTCGTGTAAGTAACGACCGAGATAACACTGCGTCTTTACGATGCAGTGCCCTATGCACTATTGGGTGCGGATAAGGGTAAGAAGAATCCTTTATAGGTTAAGTATATACCTGTGTTAATTTGTTTAATCCCGAGAAATCCCGGGTAAAAATACCGGTTTATTCTAAGGATATATTTGAAGTAGCTCGATTTTTTATCCGTTATTTAATGTGTTGTGTAATAACATAATATAAGTGATTTTTTTTACTGTACTATTTATTCGATATTACCCTGGACTGGTACCTGAAGCGGAGGGCTGATCACCTTTCCTTCATGGTTAACGATCAAGATAACACTGCGTTTGTATTACGCAGTGCCCTATGCACCATAGGGGTGCGGATAAGGGTTTAAAAAAAAAGATAAATAACATAAGCGTCTATACGATGTAGTGCCCTATGCACCATTGAGTGCGGATATGGGTAGAAGAATCCTTTATAGGTTAACCATATACCTGTGTTAATTTGTTAAATCCCGAGAAATCCCGGGTATAATACCGGTTTATTCTAAGGATTTGTTTGAAGTAGCTCGATTTTTTTCTCCGTTATTTAATCTGTTGTGTAATAACGTTATTATGCTTCAACAATATGTCGTTTTAAGCATGCATGTATTCATTGAAAGTGAAAACAGTTTGTTATTTTTGCAAATTGCACGTTTTTATGTAAATAGATTCTTAAATAATTGGCGAACGCACTCATAATACAGTAGACAGTATTTTTTTTGTCTTGTGTTCTCAATTTTTAAAGGTGTCTCAACTTATCAACTTAATATTAGGGGCAGAATTCATTCCACAGGAGTTCATCAGGGAGGTCACATGTCGCTCACTCCTTTCAAGAACGTCATAAATCAAAAATCGTCAATTTTCAGTTTTGCGTGTTTTCAGAATGCCCAGAAAATGTACTATATCCCAACAAGAGCGGCATATTTTTAACTTAATATTTACCCGCTACAGGGCAGAAAGTGTTGTTTTTGCATTTTGAAGAAAAGGTATTGTTTAATTTTTTTTTAAAAATATACTAAATATTTTTCAAATGGAGAAAAACCTTCAGGTTTTACCTAAATAGATCTGTTGCACAGTAAAAAGTTCAATTAGTGGCTTGATGTTTATTTTTAATACATTGTATTATATTTTTAAACTTTAAAAACGTTCTCCTCAAAAATCAAGTTTTTTTATTTATGACGTTCTTGAAAGGAGTTAGCGATGTGTGTTTACGCCCGATTTTTTTTAAAGAATGAATAAGTATTGGTTTTTTTTTTGTTTTTTAGAATATATATAGAAAAAAAAAATATATATAATTCTTTTAAAACTTTATATTTCAGTAACTCTTTTCTTTTCAAAACCATGTAATTATTTCGAAATGTATTTTATCAATTCAAAAACGGTGTTATAAGAAAGGGATGAATGGCTGAACAAGGAATAATTGAAAACATTAGGAAGATTTATTAACGGTGGTATGGACATGTGGAGCGAAAGGATAACGAGAGAATGACTAAGAAAATATATGTGGCGAATGTGAGCGGGAAAACAGGACGAGGACGGCCGAAAAAGCACGATGTATATATATTTATTTAAATGTATCTATATATATATATATTTTATAATTTTTTTAAAATCACTTATATAATATAATATAAGTGATTTTTTCACTCTAATATTTATTCAATACTACACTGGACTGGTACCTGAAGTGGAAGGCTGATCACCTTTCCTTCATGTGTAATCGATCGAGGTAACACTGCGTTTATATGAAGCAGTGCCCTATGCACCATTGGGGTGCGGTAAGGGATTTATTTTTATTATATATATATATATATATATATATATATATATATATATATATATATATATATATATATATATATATATATATATATATATATATATATATATATATATATATATATATATATATATATATATATATATATATATATATATATATATATATATATATTATCCAGATGGGATGTCCAGAGTGGATTTATGAATGGGAGAGGATGTACGGATCAAATTTTTGCCTTGCGCAACATTACTGAAAAGTTTTTGTCCAAAAACCAAAAGCTTTTCTGTGCTTTTGTGGATTTGCAGAAAGCGTATGACCGAGTTGATAGAACGAAGCTATGGAAGGTGTTATCTGAGTATGGGGTAAGCAGTAAACTTATCCAAGGCATAGCATCCTTGTACGAGGATAGCACTGCATGCATAAGGGTAAGTGGTTCATTTTCATCCTGGCTTAGCATCTCTAAAGGTGTTAAGCAGGGATGTGTAATGTCACCGTGGCTGTTTAACCTATACATGGATAATTGCATGAAAGAACTGAAAGATTTAAATGTTGGAGCCAGAATGAATAATTTGACTGTCTGTTGCCTTTTGTATGCTGACGATGCTGTTCTTCTTGCCGATAGCAGAGAAGACCTGCAGGCGTTGGTGACAAAAGTGTATAATGTGTGCAAGGAAAGTGACTTATTGATGAATGTTAGCAAATCTAAGATTATGATTTTTGAAAGAGAAGAATGCAGATCTGAATGTGAAATATTGGTAAACGGAGAGATTCTGGAACAGGTAGATGATTTCGTGTATTTGGGTAGTATGTTTTCTAGGGATGGAAAGATTGATAAAGATATAGAAAGGAGAGTGAATGCTGGGAACAAAGTGAACGGTGCACTGAAATCAGTTATAGCAAATAAAAACCTATCAGCGGAAGCTAAACTGACAGTGCACAACGGAGTCCTGGTTCCAACTCTAATGTATGGAAGTGAAACATGGAGCTGGCAAAAGAAGGATGAAAGTAGACTGAATGCAGTCGAAATGCGATCTCTCAGAAGAATGTGTAACAAAACGATGTATGATAGATGTGCGAATAGTGAAATAAGGAAAGAATGCAAAGCTGAGATAAACATTATCGATAAAATTAAGAAAGGTGTGTTAAAATGGTTTGGACATGTAGAACGAATGAGTGAGGAAAGAACGGTAAAACAAATTTATGAGGCGAATGTTAGCGGGAAAAGAAGCAGAGGAAGACCGAGAAAAACATGGCACGATCAGGTATGCCAAATACTTGAAAGTGGTCAGGTTAGGAGTCGTAACAATCGGCGGGTATGTATGAGGAGATGCATGAACGTGGAAGAGGCGAAGAATGTTTGCAAGGACAGAGTGGTGTGGCGCTCTATTCTCTCTGCCTACCCCTGCGGGGAAGCGGCGTGATGGTTAGTTAGTTAGTTTTTTTTTTTATATATATTATCTTTTTCTACGATATTTACATATAACAATACGATATTTTGACGTGACCGCAGTGTTGTCTTGGCCGTTCATTCCGCAAAGGAAAGGTGATCAGTCAAGGGTGACGCGTTGAAAATTGTTGATAAGGAAAATTGAATCGAAGTGTCGAAACAGAATGTTGAATATTCATAGGCCGACCGCTGGCCGCGATATTCGTGGTGATATATCGAAACGTGCTAAAATGAACAATTTCTCTATCACAGGGGAAATATAAGTACATTGCCACAAAATACTATATAAAGTACTGAAATATAGCTTTTAACTAAATCAGAAAAACATATTTATGTCATTTGGATACGATACGGTATTATCACTCGGGAGGAATATCTATTTTAACATACTTAACCTATAAAGGATTGTGTAACACTCGTTTTGTGCTTATAACACCCGATATAATCAATATTTTCTTTCATCATTTTCTTTTGCAAAGTTTGCCTTCGTAAAAACGTTGTTTTCATAAATTGGTAACGAACAACGTCACAGAAACGAATCCAGACTACAACTATTACAGCTCTATAAAGCAGATTGTAACTATTGTTAAAGGCATTAGCCGTTAATAAAATAAAACAAAATAAAATAATTAGTCATATCTTTATCACCATTTAATTTTTATATTTAATTTTTACTTCTTCGAACCCTTATCCGCACCCCGATGGTGCATAGGGCACTGCATCATATAAACGCAGTGCTATCTTGATCGTTAACACATGAAGGAAGTGTGATCAGCCCTCCGCTTCAGGCACCAGTCCAGGGTAATATTGAATAAATATTGGAGTGAAAAAAACATCGCCAGAACGGTAGCTAAACATGCTAACCAATGCGCTACGGGGGCCAACAAACTTATATTTTAATTTACAACGTTTTCAGTGTGTCCGAATTCTTGTTCACAAATCTGGATCCAATTATAGGAGTTATTTTTCATATTATAGTAGTATTGAATAAATATTAGAGTGAAAAAATAACTAATATTTATTTTCGCCCCAGCTGGGAATCGAACCCGGGACCTCCAGCACGGTAGCCGAGCGTTCTGATAACTACACTACGGAGGCGGACTCTGTTTTTTTTAGGATTTCAATTTTGAACACCCTGTATTTTAAATTGAATCCTCAGGAGTCACGTAGATATTTGGTCACTCGAATCTCAGCCCACTCTCACTAGTAACAGACGTTGTGAATTGTAATTTTCCTCAATGAGAAATGCCATTAACAATTCCACGGGCATAGACTGTTATTCGAATCGCTATAATGGCACTTAGCTCATAATTCTACATAACCAATGGATCTTAGTCAAACGGGAGGAATATCTAATTTATCATACTCAACCTTTAAAGGTTTGTATAAGACCCCTTTTTTTTATAACAGCTGATATTTTCATTCATCATTTTCTTTTGGAAAATTCGCCTTCGAAAAAACGATATTTTCGTATGTTGGCAATGAATGACGTCACAGAAACGATGGAGTTATTTTAATGTTGGTGTCATTGCTTAAAGGAATGTAAGGCTGAACGAGGAATAATTGAAAAGATTAGAAAGAGCTCTTTGCGGTGGTATGGACATGTGGGGCGAATGGATAGCGAGAGAATGACTAATAAAATATATGTGGCGAATGTGAGAGGGAAAACAGAACGTGGACGACCGAAAAAGACTTGGCACGATCAGATCAATCAGAACCTAAAATCTGGCGGTGTCAAAAGTCTGCGTAATCGGAGGGCATGTATGACTAGATGTATGGATGTGAAGGAGGCTAGGAGTGTATGTCAGGACAGAAGAGTGTGGCGTTCCATCCTCTCTGCCTACCCCTGCGGGGAAACGGCGTGATTAATTATTGTTGATGTCTATGGTCCACCCTTGTGTCCAAATACTTGTGCACAAATCTGGGTTTTTCCCGTTGGGAGCTATTTTAAATATTTATGGTGATATAAGGAAAGAATGCAAGGTTGACGGCATTTGGAAATATGTTGCCATTGAAGCGTACGGAGAATCAATCGTGATTCAGATTTGATGCACATTCTACGATATAAAGGTTTGTTTTTTTAGTGCGTTGATGTCTTTGCTTGGGTTTTTCGATTTTTTTTTTTATATCGACTGATCGCCGGTTTCACAACTAGCATATTAAAATCATGAAAATGCGTTTATTTGAATATAAAAATGAAACACTTGTATTTTACCACTTTTCAGTTTATTATTGTAAATTATATTTCGACATCTCAACATAGATGAAGAAGAATATGGAAGTCTCGGCATTTACGGGGCTTACGACGGTCATAGGTTGGTTTAATTGATCACTTTACACACGTGTAACGTTTACCAATTCTACCCATTATTGACAACCACACTACTCAAATTCTTGGAAGTTCTATATATCGCTCACTCCTTTCAAGAACGTCATAAATCAAAAAACTTGATTTTTCAGGAGAACGTTTT
Organism: Brachycentrus maculatus; assembly: GCF_059751285.1. Lineage (NCBI taxonomy): Eukaryota > Metazoa > Arthropoda > Insecta > Trichoptera > Brachycentridae > Brachycentrus > Brachycentrus maculatus. Next base: position 108,457 of record NW_028281566.1, on the reverse strand, counting down.
TAAAGTTTAAAAATACAATACAATGTATTAAAAACAAATATCAAGCCGCTTATTGAACTTTTTACTGTGCAACACATCCTTTTAGGTGAATCCTGAAGGTTCTTTCTCCATTTGATAATATTTAGTATGTTTCAAAAAATAATTTAAAAATACCTTTTATTCAAAATGCAAAAACAACACTTTCTGCCCTGTAGCGGGTAAATATTAAGTTAAAAATATGCCGCTTTTGCTGGGATATAGTACATTTTCTGGGCATTCCGAAAACACGCACAACTGAAAATTGACTATTTTTGATTACTATGACTATTTATGACGTTCTTGAAAGGAGTGAGCGATATATGAACCAATTTAGAAAACTGGTTCTTGAATCACTAGAACTTCGCTAGAGACATCTATTGGTGAGATGTAAAGAAGCTTTTTATAAAGCAGAAACTCTTATATTAAATAATATGAAAATAACTCCTGTAATTTGAGATAATCCAGATTTTGCGAACAAGTATTTGGACACACTCAAAATGTTGTAAACTTGCTTTCTTTCCCTTAATTACCATTCGAGAAATCCACGTGTTTTTTTGTACGTTTTATCTAATTTTAAACGCTTGTATTACGTCTGGGAGCGAGTACCATTACGCTTTCTGCCCGTTTTTGTCAGGTTATTTGTATTGACAGGTTATTTGTTGCTAATTGCATCTAGCCGGAGTGAAATGGTTTCGTTTTGTAGTTGGTTTTGTTATGGCGGCGATGGAAGCGGAGGGAGCGGTGGTTTCACGTCTCGCGACGCCATTTTGCGAGATTGCATGGTCAACTAGTACTGCGGTCTGAATGCAAAACAACTTTATAATGACAGGACCGGCTCAAATCGATCGTTTATTACTGTTTTTTTTTTTAACTTTTTTTAGAACGTTTTACAAAACAAATTGGACGTTGTATTGCATTTTATAAAAAAGTTGGAATTTTCAACGAATAATATATATATATATATATATATATATATTTCATCAATTCAATATAATTATTTCAATTATCAATTCAATTCTATGATGATTATTTCAATATGACAATTCAATATCATTATTTCAACTATCAATTCAATATGAAAAAAATAAATTCACTATTGAATTCATGTCACTATCACAAAAAGAAGAAAAAAGTCCCTCTCCAAGCACAAGAGCTCAGTCTCTTTTATTTTACACTTATTATATTTTTATTTTTTTTCATTTAAAAACGAATTACCCGCAAAGCGTCTATTTCAGACCATGTATTATTATATATCTACATATTATACTGTCAGCGTGAATGCCTGCCCACATATTTTATTCTTAAGACCAGCAAGTGCGTTAATCGTCAAGTTGACAAGCCTGCGCGCGCGCTGTCAGTCTATGCGCGCGATGTGCGCGATGAGTACTACTTTAAATATATGTACATTTTTTTTTTAAATTCTTATTTTTTATAAAATGCAATATGACGTCTAATTTGTTTTGTAAACGAGTATTATTTATATGTATTATTTATGTATATATATATATATATATATATATATATATATATATATATATATATATATATATATTTATATATATATATATATATATATATATATATATAAATATATATATATATATATATATATATATATATATATATATATATATATATATATATATATATATATATATATATATATATATATATATATATATATATATATATATAGCTCTTAATTAAGTCTGCCTACTAATCTTCTTTCTTAACTCGTCCGCTTCCGTAGTGTAATGGTCAGCACGCCCGGCTACCGTTCTGGAGGTCCCGGGTTCGATTCCCAAGGGGGGTAAAATAAATATAAGATTTTTTCACTGTAATATTTATTCAAAATTACCATGGACTGGTACCTGAAGCGGAGGGCTGATCACCTTTCCTTCATGTATAAACGATCAAGATAACACTGCGTTTATATGACACAGTGCCCTATGGACCACTTGGGTGCGGATAAGGGTTATATATATATATATATATATATATATATATATATATATATATATATATATATATATATATATATATATATATATATATATATATATATATATATATATATATATATATATATATATATATATATATATATATATATATATATATATATATATATATATATATATTTATATATAGAGCTTCCAAGAATTTGAGTAGTGTGGTTGTCAATAATGGGTAGAATTGGTAAATGTTACACGTGTGTAAAGTAATCAATTAAACCAGCCTATGGCGGTCGTCAGCCCCGTGAATGCCCAGACTTCCAAATTCTTCTTTATCTTTGATGAGATGTCAAAAAATACGTTATATGTTGCCTGGGTTCGAAGAAAATTTGTACTTGAGGTCTATCGAATATCCCGCCTTAATGAAAAATTAAAAAATGAAACAAATTAACATATTATTTTATTAACATATATATATATAAATATATATATATATATATATATATATATATATATATACATATATATATATATATATATATATATATATATATATATATATATATATATATGTATATATATATATATATATATATATATATATATATATAAAAATGTAACATTCGCCCCTACCCAGTCCGGGCCTGTCGTCTCCGCTTTTACTAAAACAGCTTGTTATAATAACATAATTTATTTGTCCGTATTGCAAAAGTATTGCATTCCATCGGCTAGTTCCCGTAAGGGTGGGCGGAGTGTTATGTATGACCAAAGAGAGGCTATTCATAAACAAACCCGTCTTTTTACTAATATCTTAACAAAGATGAAGAATTATATGGAAATAACTAAATAATTGATGTTTTATAATGTAAAATGTAGTTCCACCAAGATATATCAGTACAAAACTTAAAGAAAGTCATCTGTAGCTCTCGAAACTAGTCGTGTTTTCATTAATAATCTCAAATTTGGTATTTTAAAAGTTTTTAATTTTTATTTACAACGTTTTGAGTGCGTCCAAATACTTGTTCACAAATCTGGATAAAATTAAAGGAGTAAATTTTCATATCATTTTGATATCTCAACATGGTCGTAAGCTCCGTAAATGCACAGACATTCATATTCTTCTTCATCTTTGTTGAGATGTAAATAATATTTTAAAAACTAACTAACTTACCATCACGCCGCTTCCCCGCAGGGGTAGGCACAGAGAATAGAACGCCACACTACTCTGTCCTTGCAAACATTCTTCGCCTCTTCCACGTTCATGCATCTCCTCATACATACCCGCCGATTGTTTCGCCTCCTAACCTGACCACTTTCAAATATTTGGCATACTTGATCGTGCCATTCGGTCGGTTTTTATTTTAAATAATATTTAATTTTCATATTTAAACCTTGAATATCTTCTTCTCCTAGCTCCATCCCAACTTATCGTCTTTGTAGAATGTCGTCCTCAGGTTGTAGGTCCTTCTGTCCTGGACAACGTCACCTAGGCTATGCCTTCGAATCATGAAATCTTTCTGCAGCATCCATGAATTCTTTGGTCTTCCTCTAGAGGTCTTTCGAGGAAGATCCATGGCGATTGCCTGGTTCACAATATGAACAGGTTCTCTGCGTCCTATGTGCCCATACCATCTCAATTGCCTTTCCTCTTCCTTACTATTGATGTCTATATATAAAGCTGAATTAAAATAATTATAACTAACTAACTAACTAACCATCACGACGCTTCGCGGCAGTGGTAGGCAGAGTGAATCGCCACACCACTCTCTCTTTGCAAACGTTCTTTGCCTCTTCTACATTCATGCATCTCCTCATACATACCCAACGATTATTACGACTCCCGACCCGGCCGCTTTCAAGTATTTGACATACCTGATTGTGCCAAGTTTTCCTCGGTCTTCCTCTGTTTCTTTTTCCAACTACATTCGCCTCATAATTTTGTTTAACCGTTCTTTCTTCACTCACACGTTCCACATGTCCAAACCATCTCAACACACCTTTCTTAATTTTATCGATAACGCTTATCTCAGCCTTACATTCTTTCCTTATGTCATCATTGGAACATCTATCAAACATCGTTTTGCCACACATGCGTCTTAATATTTTATTTTTTTTATTTTTAATAGGCTCTCGTTTTTAACGTGTTAACCATCTCCAATTGCCTTTCCTCTACCTTACTATTGATGCCTGTTACAGCCAACTCTTTATCTTGTCTCCAAGGGACACTCCAGCTGACCAGCTAAGCATTCGCATTTCAGCAGTTTCTAGTTGCCTGGAGTAGGCGTTGTACATCGTCCAGCATTCGGAGCCATAGAGGAGTGCGGGTCTGACAATTGTTTGGTGGACTTTTTTCTTAGCTCGGCTAGTAGCTTTGGGTCACAAAGGACTGCCGTTAGGGTATCTTCAGCGCTGATGTGATTTAAATTATTTTTCAGGCGTAGAGAGAGAAAGAGTTGGAAAGGAGGGCCAAGGGACACTCCAGCTGACCATCTAAGCATACGCGTTTCAGCAGATTCTAGCGATTGAACCTTGAATATAAATAAATAATAGTAAAATAGTAAGGTTAATTGTCGGGTTTCATGGTATAAACTGTTCCTTGGCATGAATTTAGTCAATCTGCCGTGGGAAAAACGATATCTACTCGCTGTTACGTCTTATTGTTTAGTTAAAGTACTCTTTCTTTCATTTTCTCCGATTTGTAATACACGGTTTATGTACGAAACGGATAAAAATAAACGAAATACTTTCCATATTCCTATTTGGTACGTATTTTAAAAGTGCAAAAAATGTGTACTCTAATATCTCTGTTTAAATAATCCCTATTATTTAAAGCTTTTCGGCTGTCCAAACTCAAAACACTGTGAGGGATATTTTTTTGTAGTACGTTTTTTTGCGTTTTTGGACTAAGTAGATTCTACTTAGTCCGAAAATGTTTGGACAGCAATTTACAGGTCTTTTTAGGTAAAACCTGAAGGTTTTTTCTCCATTTTTCAGAAAAAACCTTCAGGTTTTACCTAAAAAGATCTGTTGCACAGTAAAAAGTTCGATAAGTGGATTGATATTTATTTGTAATGCATTGTATTATACTTTTAAACGTGAGCGATATATCAAAACACTTGATTTTTCAGGAGATCATGTTTAAAGTTTAAAAATATAATGAAATGTGTAAAGTTTAAAAATATAAGCCACTTATTGAACTTTTTACTGTGCAACAGATCTTTTTAGGTAAAACATGAAGGTTTTATCTCCATTTGAAAAACATTTAGTATATTTAAAAAAAAATAATAAAACAATACCTTTTCTTCAAAATGCAAAAACAACACTTTCTGCCCTGTAGCGGGTAAATATTAAGTTAAAAATATGCCGCTTTTGCTGGAATATATTACATTCTCCGGGCATTCCGAAAACATGCACAACTGAAAATTGTCGATTTTTGATATATGACGTTGAAAGTAGTGAGCGATATGGCAGTGATATTCTTTTAACGCGTGATTTTTCGCATTTGATTTGATTAAATAATATCTCCCATGGTCGAATCGAAGTTGTGTCATTTTAAAGCCATATTCGGTTACAGCAACATTTCGTAATCCGCTTGTGGTAGCCACACACGAGTATTGCACACCACACGACAACATATTAATGTTTTCATCAGCACAGCGCTACCATGTCTAAAAATGCATCGTAAAATATTAATTAATGGGGAAGTTATTTTAGTCAGAAATCCAATGGCCAACAATTTAATACTTTTATTTTGTGACTGGCAATGAAAATACCTGATCTTTATGCACTTTGCATAGCTGAATTAAAAAACGAAAGCAAAAATAATGTAGCACGTCAGATTTTTTAGTTATGGATGTTTTTAACTCTGATATTGACTAAAGTTTATCTTATTATTTATGTAAATATATAAATAAACATATAATGTCATCGTATTCAATACTAATAAGTTAATATATTTACACTGTTACTCCATAATTATCAATAGTTTCTTTGAATCCCTTAGACCTTAGACTAAAGCATGTCCATATACCAACCACTATTACGGTTTCATACAAACAATAATATGACTGTAACAGCAAAACTTGACGTGATACAAGCTTGTCACCATATAGACTTTGAATAAGTACGATTAACTTATGTTTTGAATATTGAAAGCATTAACTTTGTGGATCATATTGATATATTATTTCGAGAATTATTTAATTTTATCCTACGAGCTTATTGAGTAATGTGTGAGTTTATTTGAGCCTACGAACTTATTGAGTGATTTGTGACTTATTTCATCCAACGAACTTACTGAGTAATTTGTGACTTATTTCATACTACGAACTTATTTAGAGATTTGTGTCTTATTTCATCCTACGAACTTATTGAGTGATGTGTCATTTTTATTTTATCCTACGAGCTTATTGAGTCGTGTGTCAGTTTATTTGATCCTACGAACTTATTGAGTGATTTGTGACTTATTTCATACTACGAACTTATTTTGAGATTTGTGACTTAATTCATCCTACGAACTCACTGAGTGATTTGTGACTTATTTCATACTACGAACTTATTTAGAGATTTGTGACTTATTTCATCCTACGAACTTACTGAGTGAGGTATGACTTTGTCCTCCAACAAATTATTATCCTCCTACGAACTTATGAGTGAAGTGTGACTTTGTCCTCCAATCATCCTGAGTGATGACAAGATACACATGTGATTTAACGACAAGCTGGTTTCGTTAGTTTTGCATATTAACATGTTTGCAGCCCACCGAGCATATGTATACTTAACAAATATAATATATTAATACATCAGAGGATACGAAAAGTGTGTCATCCATTGAAAATGACATAACGCATTTTCAGCATCACCAAGTCGTTTGGTCATCTGACATTTCAAAGCTTGACACAAATGATTATTATTACATAAAGAACTACTAATTATTCAATATTATGTTAAAACGCACTCTGCAAGGCCCTGTACTCGCATAAATTCAACACAGATAAGCAACTGGGTGGTATTTATGGCTATTTTATTGCTGACTTGTAAATTTCGACCGTGGATGTCGTAGACTAAGTTTTGTTCAAAATATGTTAAATACTTATATAAAATATATGTTAGGTGTTTTTTAGAGGTACACAGATTCAAATTTCCTATAATAAATTGATGGTGGCAGCCGCAGTGTGGCCAGTTGCGCCATCTTGTTGAAACGACAGCTCTGTCACATCAATGCCATTCAACTAAGGTACGAAGAAGTCAGTAATCATGGTTCTGTAGCGCTCTCCATTGACCGTAACATTCTGGCATCGTCTTTAAAAATATATGGGCCAATGATTCCACCTGCCCATAAAGTACACCAAACAGTGACTTTTAATGGATGCAAGGGCGTCTCGACAAAGGATTCTGGGTTTTCTTCACTCCAAATTCGGCAATTCCGCTTATTGACATAGTGATTTGACCAAAAATGTGCCTCATCGGTGAACAACATTTTGCGTTGAAAAAGAGGATCAAGCTGAATATTGTTTTCGGCTCATTCCCCAACCTACGACGCGCATAATGGTCATTTAGTCTATTCATGGTGAAATGGCAAAACGTTCTGACTACAAATCAACTGTATTTCTACAGACTGTCAATTTGAAAAACAGGGATGTGTAATGTCGCCGTTGCTGTTTGATCTATACATGGATAATTGCATGAGAGCATTGCTGGGACACATCTGGCAACTGTGCCTTCCTCGAGTTTCTTGCCTTGTATATGCTGATAATACTGTGCTACTTGCTGATAGTGAAGACGATCTGCAGGAGTTGGTGTCAAAGGTGCATAATGTATGCAAGGAAAGTGATTTTCTGATAAATGTTACGAAATCCTCCAAAGTCATTATTTTTAAAAGAAGTGAATCTGTGTGTAAAAAAGTATTGAATGGGGAAATTGTAGTACTGTTTAACCCTTACCAATCTGTAGGCCAGACATTCTGGCCCGTATGATTCTAGTAGGCAGCTCCGTGGGCCACAATGTCTGGCCCGGCGCAGGTTTAACTTTAATCACCGATTTCTCTATCACCCAAGTATATTCTTCCAAAAAATATTTCAGATAAATACAGTTAATCTTAATTAACATGGTCATACGAATTGGCAGACAGTGTCCCGAAATCAGGGAACCAAAATATTTATTTTAATGGTAGAAAAACGTCGCATTTTTTTATCAGAGTAGCTGATTAGTTATGAGAAAAAATGGTCAGAGTGGTAAGGGTTAAAGATGTTGTATATTTGGGTATTATGTTAAACAGGGATGTGTAATGTCACCATTGCTGTTCGATCTATACACGGATAATTGCATGAGAGAATCTATGCGACACAGCTAGCAACTGTGAATCTGAACACGGTGAATTTGTACCTTCCTCGAGTCTTGTAGAGCGCTTGTTGCTTTGTTCTTCTCGCTACATTGAACAGCGGCAGTGATCTCGTGTGTGTGCTGGTAAGTTAGATTATCATAGTTATTCAGTTTCCATCTGCGAATTCCGTTTCTCTACACTACACTTCCACACTCCGTTACACACCTAACATACGAGAAAAAAACGATTACTTGAAAAGAAAACCGCTCAAACGGACATACAGATGGAAAAAATATATTTACAACATTTTGAGCGTGTCCCAAATACTTGTTCACAAATCTGGATTATCTGCAACTATAGGAGTTATTTTTCATATCCATTATGATAAATTACTCCTATAATTGGAAATAATCCAGATCTGTGAACAAGTATTTGGACACACTCAAAATGTTGTAAATAAATTAACTGGTCAAATAATAAGCTAAAATAATAAAAATGAAAATGATATTTTCTGGGGTTTCTCATGTATGTGATTATAATCTAATAAAAGAGTTTCTGCTTAGTAAAAAAGCCTATTTTCATCTCACCAATAGATGTCTCTAGTGATTCAAGAACAATGTTTCGAAATTGGTTCATATATAAGTATAAAACTTCCAAGAATGTGGGTAGTGTGGTTGTCATTAATGGGTAGAATTGGTGCATGTTACACGTGTGTAAAGTGATCACTTAAACTATTATATTATACGGTTGTAAGCCCCTTAAATGCCCAGACTTCCATATTCTTCTTCATCTTTGATGAGATTTCAAAAAACAATATGAAATAAATTTAATCATTTAAATTTGATATCTCAACAAAGATGAAGAAGAATATGGAATCTGAGTATTTACAGGGCATTTGAGCCGTCATAGGCTGGCTTGACTGATCACTTTGTGTAACATTAAGGATTCTACCCATGCTTTGAGTAAGCTTAGTTTAGCGCAGACCCTTTGAAATGTATGCAAAGATCCTTACCTAATTATTTTAAATACTAGGAGATGCCTGATAACATAATTTTAAACGATTCTTATTGAAATAAACCGTTTAAATACCGTTTAAACTTGGAGAACTCATGTTTTGTGATTCCTGATTTTTTTAAACTATGTGTAGGCAGAATTAGCATTCTATGGTACAGTCAATAAGTTGCCTACACGCAGTGTGACCGGCCACTTTCAATGTCACTCGACAGTATTGCGAGCAACTATTATAATATCGGCATTTACACAAAAAAATAAGCGACCAACCTTGATTTTACACCGGTATGCTACAAGTGTGGAGCTCGTTGAAAGCCATAAACAGGAACGGCCATTTAATGTAAGTCTCGAATATTCGACGGACGCCATTTTGCCTGCGGTTTTTACATAATATATCATTTTGATATTTCGTCACGAACTTTTATTATTTTCGTATGTACCTACCTATTTATTTGTTTAATTTACTTCGTGTTCTATATAACATACTTTTACGTAGGTACCTACTTGGTTGTGAAGTAATAATTTTCAACGGGCCAATATATAATATGTGTAAAAAAATTATTACTGTATTTTTTTCTTTTAGTTTGTGTATAAAAAAGTAATAACAAACTTTAAAAATAGTAGTATATACTTAAAATATTAATTTTCTTTGATTATCACTAGATTGTCACATTAAAATACCATATATAATGTATATTTTTATATTTATTATTATTAAATTATTAGATTACAAGTACCCATTCGAGTACCTACCTTCGTTATAATTTTATTTGTAATTTTTTTCTATGGCAACACGCTATTTGTTTATAATAATGATTTGAAAAAACAGCTGTAACCTGGGACCAATAGGATTCAAGTTAGAATTGCAAATGGCGGCTCGCGTTAACGTTACATTGACAGATACCGCGCACGTTTGTTAAAAATTGAATATTTCGTCAACAAAACGCTTACAGAAATGGAAATATACAATTCTATTAAGGATTTGATTTGGCTATATCTGAAATTCGCCTTGTACGCTATTGGAATATACGTTTTGGTATATTACTACATTATTCACTTCGGATAAAAGTGCAGTGTTCCAAGTCTTCCGAAGTTTTTGCTAGCGTTTTTAGCGCTGGATGTTTTTCGTCGGTTTTTATCGTGTCGCTATTACCGGTACTGCAGTGTTTGGTATATTTTTATTATAGTCTCTATAATAATTATTCACGCATTCAGTGAAAGTGGCCCCGGAATTTCGTATATTTTTTTCTATAACATCGAATCTGTGGCGTAATTTTATTGTTTTCAGCTCATAAATTTATTTGAAAAAAAGGGGAAATTTGCGGTTTTTGTATGTTTTATTTTTCTTTTCTTCTTAAATATAATCTAACTAGCTAACGATCATGCCGCTTGGTGGCAAGAGCACACAGAGAGAATAGATCGCCACACCAATCTGTATTTGCAAATTATATTCTCCTCTATCATATTCGTGCATTTTCTCATACATACCGCCGATTATTCCGACTTAAGACCTGAACGCGATCAAGTATTCGAAATACTTGATCATCCTAAGTGTCCCTCGGTTTTTCACTGCTTCAATTACCAACCATATTCGCCTTATATTTTTTTTTACTTTATTCGGTCATACAATTTACATGCCGAAACCATCTCAACACACCTTTCTTAATTTTGTACCTTGACATACTTAATCATGCCAAGTTTTCCTCGGTGTTCTTCTACTCATATTTCAAATTACATTGCCTCATCAATTTGCTTTACCGTTCTTTCCTCGCTCATTCGTTCCACATGTCCAAACCACTTCGACACATCTTTCTTATTAGATTTTATTTTTTTACTGAGATTTCTTAGCGGAACTGCATTTAACTGCAATATAATAAAATAACAACTACTTATGTCAATAATTTTTTCTTCGTATTTTTTATTTGACCACTGACCGGGTTTCGTCGTTACCGACATCATAATTTCACCTTACGTTTATCGATAATGCTTATGTCAGCCTTAGGGCGTTTGTGCACTATACGGAATCCCGGGTTCGAGGTCCCGGGTTCGATTCCCAGGGGGGGTCAAATAAATATAAGTGATTTTTTCACTCTAATATTTATTCATTATTACCCTGGGCTACCTGAAGCGGAGGGCTGATCACCTTTCCTTCATGTGTAAACGATCAAGATAAAACTGCGTTTGTATGAAGCAGTGCCCTATGCACCATTGGGGTGCGGATAAGGGTTTTATTATATTATTATTATTATTATTTTGGACACACTCAAAACGCGTTTGTGCACTACACGGAATTTTACCGTCCGGCACGTCAGTTAGCGTTTTAAAACGGCGATTGGCTTGGATTGGCTTGTGCTTTTGTCCATCTTTCTTCCGATTGGTGCGTGAACATCTATCACACATCGTTTTCCGCACTGAGAGATCGCATTTCGACTAAATTCAGTCTCCTCTCATCCTTCTTTTGCCAACTCCGTGCTTCAATAAAAAATAATCTCACCCAGGAATTAAAAATTACCCATATTGATTTTATGTTTTTTTTGCAGAGGTGATCCTTCAACACAGTGCTACAATTGGATGAATTAGTTTGTAGAAACAGTGGTAAAAAATTTCGAGTGTAGTGTGGAGTTCATTTCACGGACGGTCATTGGTGATACCAGAAAATGTAAGTACTTTTTAAATTATTTTAATATAATAATAATAATAATAAAAACCCTTATCCGCACCCCAATGGTGCATAGGGCACTGCGTCATATAAACGCAGTGTTATCTTGATGGTTTACACATGAAGGAAAGGTGATCAGCCCTCCGCTTCAGGTACCAGTCCAGGGTAATATTGAATAAATATGACAGTGAAAAAATCACTAATATTTATTTTACCCCCCTTGGGAATTGAACCCGGGACCTGCAGAACGGTAGCCGAGCGTGCTGACCATTACACTACGGAGGCGGACATTTTAATATAGTAACATATTTTTTTTACAATTTAATACAATTTCCATACTGACATTCTTATTTTTTGACATCTCATCAAAGATGAAGAAGAATATGGAAGTCTGAGCATTTACGGGGCTGACGACCGTCATAGGCTGGTTTGAGTGATCACTTTACACGCGTGTAACATTCACCAATTCTACCCATTATTGACAACCACACTACTCAAATTCTTGGAAGTTCTATATATATGAACCAATTTAGATACATTGTTCTTGAATCACTAGAACTTCACTAGAGACATCTATTGGTGAGATGTAAAGAAGCTTTTTATTTAGCAGAAACTCTGATATTAGTATGTGAGGCCGAATCCTGGATTATAATCACACACATGAGAAACGCCAGAAAATACCATTTTCATTTTTATTATTTAAGCTTATAATTTGACCAGATAATATTTGGACACACTCAAAATGTTGACATTCTTATTGAAATCTGTAGGGAACTAAGGGAGATATGAAGGTGTAAACTTTAGATATTTGAAAAAAAAAACAAAAAACGTGTTACGCCAAACAGCCGCAACTTGAGTTACGGCTAGTTGCCTTTACACATTAGTACGTTTCTTAAACTAGCTAACTAACCTATACGCCGCTTTCCCGCAGGGGTAGGCAGAGAAAATAGTACGCCACACCACTTTTTCTTTGCAAACATTCTTCGCCTCATCCACGTTCATGCATCTCCTCATACATACCCGCCGATTGTTTCGACTCTTAACCTGACCACTTTCAAGTATTAGGCATACTTGATCCTGCCAAGTTTTTCTCGGTCTTCCTCTGCTCCTTTTTCCGATTACATACGCCTCATAAATTTGTTTTACCGTTCTTCCCTCACTCATTCGTTCCACATGTCCAAACCATCTCAACACACCTTTCTTAATTTTATCGATAATGCTTATCTCAGTCTTGCATTCCTTCCTTATTTCACTATTCGAACATGTATCATACATCGTTTTGTCGTACACTCTTCTGAGAGATCGCATTTCGACTGCACTCAGTCTACTTTCATCCTTAACAGAGATAATCCAGATTTGTGAACAAGTATTTGGACACACTCAAAATGTCGCGAACCGTATTGAATTGATATTTGACGCAGTGATTTTTGATTTCCATTCCATACTGCGAATCGTGCGTTACTTTGCCGCGTACAGCACGCTCGTGTTATGCGGACGCGAGTAGACAAGATAGCATCGTTGACTTGCCGACCGAAACCATTCCAGCACCGAAAATCACTCAAAGTTTATACTCGTTCGTCTGGAGTAATCATTCATCAGCTGTACTCCATCTCTTGACCCTTTCTGTACCTGCTACATTGCCGAACCAATGAGGAACCGATATTTTTAATGCGTCCGATTTTTGATTTTTTTAACTAACAGAATAGATTGCCACATCATTTTGTCTTTGTAATCAATCTTTGCCTCTCCCACATGATGGGAATGTTGTTGGATATGGGAGCAGAGGAAGACGGAGGATAGCTTGGCATGATCGAGTATGTCATATACTTGAAAGCTGTCAGGTCAGGAGTCGAAATTATTTATCTTAAAAAAGTATCGATTTTTAAATGTTTGTGTAACATAAGAATACATTCGTTTATTTTTTATTTTTTTAAAAAGAAAATATTCTTCTTCTTCTTCACCTTCTTCTTCACCTTCTTCACCCTCTTCTTCTTCAACTTCTTCTTTACCTTCTTTACCCTCTTCTACTTCAAGTTCTTCTTTACCTTTTTCTTCTTCAACTTCTTCTTCATCTTCTTCTCTTTACCTTCTTCTTCAATCCTTCTTCAACTTCTTCTTTACCTTCTTCACCCTCTTCTTCTTCATCTTCTTCTTTACCTTCTTCTTCTTCAATTCTTCTTTACCTTCTTCACCCTCTTCTTCTTCATCTTCTTCTTTACCTTCTTCTTCTTCAACTTCTTCTTCATCTTCTTCTTTACCTTCTTCTTCAACTTCTCTTCACCCTCTTCTTCTTCAACTTCTTCTTTACCTTCTTCATCTTCTTCTTTACCTTCTTCTATAACCTTTTCTTCACCTTATTTTTCACCTTCATTTTCTTGTTTACCTTCTTTACCTTCTTCTTCACCTTAATTATTTACCCTTTTCTTCACCTTCTTTATCACCTCTTTTTTCACCTTCTTCTTCTTCTTTGCCTTCTTTACCTTCTTTGCCTTCTTCATCACCTTTTTTACCCTTTTCTTCACCTTATCTGCACCATCTTCATCTTCTACTACTTCTTAAAATGCCCATAAATCCGATAAATTTGCATCTAACCAGTCTGAGCCAAGGTATCGCGTGGCTGGGTACAACTACATAGCACGCATATAAAGGTGGAGACTGACCTCCATATTTGGTCGTAACGTAACACGTTACGATGCGAGCATTCAGGCAGTCAGTACAGCGAGCCGAGCGCTCCATCCATAGTTTCGGATGCTCGCTGATGCTCGCCGCGAGCGATGTTTCGACATTATGTTACGACGAAATGCTCCGGTTAGTCTCCACCTTAAAATTTCCTCTAATTTTTATTCTATCTTCTGGCAGTGAGAGTGTTAAAACTGCCGGATGCGCTGTGAAGATGACTTGCGATAAAAAACCGAAATTCGGGAAACGATCCAACCTTGTACAGAAGGCATTGGCCATGAAACAGACTGTTATTAAAAACTTATCACTCCGCATTTTAAAAACACATTTATCACTCGGCGAATCGTGTGTTATTATTTTTATTTAAAAGAAAGTAAATAATAGATTATTTCCAGCAAATATATGTGAATCCGAATCGCGTTTTATCTGAATTACAGCCGTGAAAATTGCGAATTTAAATGTGTGTATAATGTATGTATAATGTTCCCTAAGATTTGAAAGGCCGAGATGAGCATTATCGATAAAATTAATGAAAGGTGTGTCGAGATGGTTTGGGCACGAAAAAATATGAAAAATAAACACAATTGTGTCGGGTTGTGGTCCTGTGGTTAGTGTCGCGGACCCCTGAGTCAAAGTTTCTCGGTACGAACCCACTTTACCATGATTTGATACCTATTTCTAATAATGAACCGCTCAGGCTCACAGAAATAATATTAAAATTGAAGCATTTTTGTAAATAATAAAAAAAACACAAATACTGCTCTTTTTTAATAAAAAAATAATAATTATTTATTTTATTATTTTTGACATCAAACATAGATGAAGTCTGGGCTTTTACGGGGCTTACGACCGTCATAGGTCACTTTACAGACGTGTAGCATTCACCAATTCTACCCATGATTGACAACCACACTATTCAATTTTAAACTCCATATTGATCAAACTCGTGACATCGTACATGTAAGTTCACTACCTCCATCTATGTTGGAATGGGGAAAGCTTTTGATAAGCAAAGACTTTTTCTATTTGTATGCAAGATCCGAATCATGGATTAAATTTATACACTTGGCCCCGCCGGAAAACATGATTTTAAATGTTGAAATGTTACACGTGTGTAAAGTGATCACTTAATCAAGCCTATGACGGTCGAAAGCCCTGTCAATGCCCAGAATTCCATATTCTTCTTCATCTATATTGAGATTTCGCGCACTCCTTTCAAGAACGTCATAAATCAAAAATCGTCAATTTTCAGTTATGCATGTTTTCGGAATGCCCATAAAATGTACTATATCCCAGCAAAAGCGGCATATTTTTAACTTAATATTTACCCGCAACAGGGCAGAAAGAGTTGTTTTTGCATTTTGAAAAAAAGGTATTGTTTAATAATTTTTTTAAATATACTAAATATTTTTTAAATGGAGAAAAAACCTTCAGGTTTTACCTTAAAAGATCTGTTGCTCGGTAAAAAGTTCAATAAGTGGCTTGATACGTATTTTTAGTACATTGTATTATATTTTTAAACTTTAAAAACGCTCTCCTGAAAAATCAAGTTTTTTGATTTATGACGTTCTTGAAAGGAGTGAGCGATTTGTGTACAATTAGTCGCTTTTATTTTTCAAAACCGGACGGTAAAATTCCGCGTGGTGCACACACAAGCTGCCAAAACGTTGTGAACCCAAAAATCGTTACTTTTCACCGTAGTTTCAGCCTGGATTAGCCTATTTTTTAAATATGTAAAAAAATGAAGAAAAAAAACATATTCCATTTGATTTAATGACAATAAAACACAGCGGACTCACTTTCATAATATTTTCGCAATGTTTGATGCTAATTATTACCTAAAGTAAGGTACATTAGCATTTTTTCCGTAATACCGCCAAAAATAATTATACGCTAGTACACTTTATACGGTTTTTTAGTGAATTATTCACTGGACATGTAATAATTACGAACAGATTTATTTGCGCAATATTATTTTGCATTTCAAACAATGAGATTGATCTAATGTAAATTTGTAAATATGCATTTAATTGCCTCTCATGACAATACACTGTTAATTTGTTTACAACATTTTGAGTGTGTCCAAATACTTGTTCACAAAATCTGGATTGTCTCCAATTACAGGAGTCATTTTCATGTTATTTTTTGACATATCATCAAAGATGAATGAAAATGGTATTTTCTGGCGTTTATGCTCATGTTCTTCTTCATCTTTGATGAGATGTCAAAAAATAATATGAAAATAACTCCTGTAATTGGAGATAATCCAGATTTTGTGAACAAGTATTTGGACACACTCAAAATGTTGTAAATAAATTGTCTGGTCAAATTATAAGCTTAAACAATAAAAATGAAAATGATATTTTCTGGCGTTTCTCATGTGTGTGATTATAATCCAGGATTCGGACCTCACATACTAATATAAGAGTTTCTGCTTAGTAAAAAGCTTCTTTACATCTCACCAATAGATGTCTCTAGTAAAGTTCTAGTGATTCAAGAACAAGGTTTCTAAATTGGTTCATATATACAGAACTTCCAAGAATTTGAGTAGTGTGGTTGTCAATAATGGGTAGAATTGGTGAATGTTACACGTGTGAAGTGATCACTTAAACCAGCCTATGACGATCGGCTGTTATAAACACAAAAGTCTAATAAAATCAATTCCCCGTAAACAAGCCTATGACGGTCGTAATCTCCGTAAATGCCCAGACTTCCATATTCTTCTTCATCTTTGATGAGATGTCAAAAAATAATATGTTAATTTGATTGATTTGTTAATTTTTCATTAAGGCGGGATATTCGATAGACCTCAAGTACAAATTTTAGAGCAGAAACTCTTTTATTAGTATGTGAGGTCCGAATCATGGATTATAATCACACACATGAGAAACGCCAGAAAATATCATTTTCATTTTTATTATTTAAGCTTATATCGGTCATGAAAAAATCAGGTTTTTGATGTATGACGTTCTTGAAAGGAGTGAGCGATATATTGGAGATAATCCAGATTTTGTAAACAAGTATTTGGACACACTTAAAATGCTGTAAATGTTTTTTTTATTCCTTGAGAAACAATTTTTGTTGATTTTTTTTTGTTTGTTGATAAAATACCTCAATAGGCCCTTTTCAAAGGTCACCGAAGTTGTAAGGATGAACCTCGCGCATCGACTGCGTTTCCGCAGTCGAGTCACGTAACTCTGCTTGGAGACAGAAGGTGTGGGGGTTCAACGCCGTTCGGAGCCATTTAGTGTCAGGCATGCAGTCATTGTATTCCCCAAATAACGGTGCAAATGTATTGTCTTCGAAAATTGCATTAATTATGCCGTAAGGCCACAGCGCGTAACTCAATGGCAATGTCAAAGTTATATAATAATAATAATAAAGCCCTTATCCGCACCCCAATGGTGCATAGGGCACTGCTTCATATGAACGCAGTGTTATCTTGATCGTTTACACATGAAGGAAAGGTGATCAGCCCTCCGCTTCAGGTACCAGTCCAGGGTAATATTGAATAAATATTACAGTGAAAACATCACTTAGATTTATTTGACCCCCCCTGGGAATCGAACCCGGGACCTCCAGAACGGTAGCCGAGCGTGCTGACCATTACACTACGGAGGCGGACGAGTTATATAAATGTATATTATTTTTTGACATCTCAACATAGACGAAGAAGAATATGGAAGTCTGGGCATTTGCCCCGTAAACCAAAATTCCACATCTATAAAAATAACTACTAACATACAAAGGAATCCAACAGCAGTGCATATTTACATCTTATATAAGTATCAAATACAGGCACTTCTAATAAATTATAAAAAAACTCAATAATGCTCTAATAATTACATTATTTTTTGGCATCTCATCAAAGATGAAGAAGACTATGCAAGTCTGGGCATTTACGGGGATTACGACCGTCATAGGCTGGTTTACGGGGAATTGATTGTATTAGACTCGTTTTGTGTTTATAACAGCCGATATAATCAATATTTTCATTCATCATTTTCTCTTGGAAAATTCGCCTTCGAAAAAACGTTATTTTCGTAAGTTGGCAATGAATGACGTCACAGAAGCAATGGAGTTATTTCAATATTGGTAACATTGCTAAATTTTTGGCCGCTCTATTTGTTGATGTCTATGGTCCACACTCCCACCCCCCCCCCCTCATATTTGTTTAGCACAAATGGTAGTGTATTGGTAAACAAACAATCCAACACTGCTACTATTACAGCTCTATAAACCATTGACAATAGACCATATGACGTCATAAAACGTTCGACGACGGAAATTTGATGACGTATGCGAACGCACGTTTTTCGTTTTATAAAAATATCCAATGTTTAAACCTTCATATCTCCCTTATTTTTCTACATATTTCAATAAGAATGCTACCGATAGTCTTGTGATTTTTCATATTAATTTAATGGCCAATAATCACACATCGTGATATATACTATCCATTTTCCGTTCGGGTACGATCGCCCATTATCGTACCCATCCGCTGTGACACGTTGACGACACTAATGTGGCTACTGTGTACGTAATACAGTGTCCACTATTGACGCAATTAGTGGACCGTTAGTAAATATTAATTTACAGTTACATTAGCGTCGCGCGTTGAACGGGCGCCATACGAAATACGATAATTGCACCCGTAATAATTATTTTAATTTTACTTACGAAACGAGAACGGTTGCATTGAGGAACGTGACATTTCTTTCGTATAGTGTGTTTGTTGTTGAATTAACCCGTTCGCGCCGTATGGAAGGTCTTTGTGACGCAAAAATGCAAGCCGATCTTAAGGGAAAAGTCTACTAAACAATGGTGAGTGTGTCCAAATACTTGTTCACAAAATCTGGACTTCCATATTCTTCTTCATCTTTGATGAGATGTCAAAAAATAATATGAAAATAACTCCTGTAATTGGAGATAATCCAGATTTTGTGAACAAGTATTTGGACACACTCAAAATGTTGTAAATAAATTATCTGGTCAAATTATAAACTTAAATAATAAAAATGAAAATGTTATTTTCTGGCGTTTCTCATGTATGTGATTATAATCCAGGATTCGGACCTCACATACTAACATAAGAGTTTCTGCTTAGTGCTTCTTTACATCTCACCAATAGATGTCTCTAGTGAAGTTCTAGTGATTCATGAACAAACTAACTAACTAACCATCACACCGCCTCCCCGCAGGGGTAGGCAGAGAGAATAGAGCGCCACACCACTCTGTCCTTGCAAACATTCTTCGCCTCTTCCACGTTCATGCATCTCCTCATACATACCCGCCGATTGTAACGACTCCTAACCTGACCACTTTCAAGTATTTGAAATACCTGACCACTTTGGCATACCTGATCGTGACATGTTTTTCTCGGTCTTCCTCTGCTTCTTTTCCCAATAACATTCTCCTCATAAATTTGTTTTACTGCTCTTTCCTCACTCATTCGTTCTACATGTCCAAACCATCTCAACACACCTTTCTTAATTTTATCGATTATGCTATTCATGAACAAGGTTTCTAAATTGGTTCATATATATAGAACTTCCAAGAATTTGAGTAGTGTGGTTGTCAATAATGGGTAGAATTGGTGAATGTTACACGAGTGTAAAGTGATGACTTAAACCAGCCTATGACAGTCGTCAGCCCCGTAAATGCCCAGACTTCCATATTCTTCTTCACCTTTGACGAGATGTCAAAAAAATAATATGAATTATTTTATTTGTAATAGGCTGTCGTTTTCAACGTGTTAACTATTTTAGTTGGTTGGTGTACAAGCGGACTAACTCCTTTAAGGACACCGGAAGATTGTTCTAGATGTAGTAGAAATTTAAGGTCAGTGAATATGTGTGACGTAATGAGAAAGTCGTCTTGTGTACATATATGTAATATAATGTCAAGTTATAATATGTAATAATATCTAGTAATATAACATTCCTTTACTAAACAGTAAAGGTCCGCCTCTGTAGTGTAATGGTCAGCACGCTCGGCTACCGTTCTGGAGGTCTCGGGTTCGATTCCCAGGGGGGTCAAATAAATATAGGTGATTTTTTCACTGTAATTTTTATTCAATATTACCCTGGACTGGTACCTGAAGCAGAGGGCTGATCACCTTTCCTTCGTGTGTAAACGATCAAGATAACACTGTATTTATATGAAGCAGTGCCCTATGCACCATTGGGGTGCGGATAAGGGTTTTATTATTATTATTACTTAACCATAGTATGTCCAAATACTTGTTCACAAATCTGGATTATCTCCAATTATAAATGATATTTATTATCTGGCGTTTCTCATATATGTGATTATAATCCAGGATTCGGACCACACATATAAGAGTTTCTGCACAGTAAAAAAAAAATCTTCTTCGTCTCATCAATACAATGATGAGATGTATTATGTTACAAAACTGGATCATATATCTCTCACTCCTTTCAACAACGTCATATATCAAAAACTTGATTGTTTCAGGAGATTGTTTTTAAAGTTTAAAAACATAATAAAATGAATTAAAAATAAATATCAAGCCACTTATAGGACTTTTTACTGTGCAACACATCTTTTTAGGTAAAACCTGAAGGTTTTTTTCTCCATTTGAAAAATATTTAGTATATTTAAAAATATTATGAAACAATACCTTTTCTTCAAAATGAAAAAACAACACTCTCTGCCCTGTAGCGGGTAAATATTAAGTTGAAAATATGCCACTTTTGCTGGAATATAGTACATTTTCTGGGCATTCCGAAAACATGCACAACTGAAAATCGCCGATATTTGATATATCGCTCACTCCTTTCAAGAACGTCATAAATCAAAAATCGACAATTTTCAGTTGTACATGTTTTCGGAATGCCCAGAAAATGTACTATATCCCAGCAAAAGCGGCATATTTTTAACTTAATATTTACCCGCTACAGGGCAGAAAATGTTGTTTTTGCATTTTGAAGAAAAGGTATTGTTTTATTGTTTTTTGAAATATGCTAAATATTTTTCGAATGGAGAAAAAACCTTCAGGTTTTACCAAAAAAATCTGTTGCACAGTAAAAATTTCAATAAGTGGCTTGATATTTATTTTAAAACATTGTGTTATATTTTTAAACTTTCAAAACGTTCTCTAGAAAAATCGAGTTTTTTTTTATTTATGACGTTCTTGAAAGGAGTGAGCGAAATGTGTGACAACTATGTGACAAATCTTGATTGATATAAGATATTGAATCCATTGTATTGTTTTTTTTAGGGACTAACTTTATTAATTTATTTTGAACTATACACATGTACTATCATTTGTAAGAGATATAAACTAAATATGACATAAATCCTTGTACATAATTGGCAAGATTTTTTTTCTTTTTTCCCTCCCATAACGCGGTATCTATCTCGACGTTATCAGGGGGTTTACTCTAACTCTAAAAGGTCGAGAACCTGTAGTGCATATGAAGGTTTTTCTGTATTTTTCCATTGTGTAATTGCACCACATATATACCAGTTTTTCATTCTGGTGACAAGGTGTGTCATACTTCCTCGTTCTTTCTCTCCCAAGGCTGTGTTTTGTTAATTCATATCTCAGTATGTTTATTGCACACATATAAATTAAGTACCTCAATCTTTCCACTCGTGTTATTTAAAGAAAATACCTGTTGACATTGAATCGCACATATAATTTACATACACATACAGTATCGAACATATTAATTGAAACAAAACTTTTTTTCGTATTTTCAACACCCTCTAAAGAAAATGTATTGGGGGTGTTCTTCGTATTATGGACCAAGGCTGCTTCTTTCAGTGACTGATATGATGAATAGCGAATAGTATCACCCAATTCTACTGGAAAAGATACTACCAGAGATACAAAAACGAAAGTCAAATGGTAATGGAATATTTCAGCAGGATTTAACCCCCTGTTACTAATCCAAAAAAATTATGAAATTCTTCACACAAAAACAATGAACTGTGTTGGACTGGTTGAGAATTTTGCCAGACATAAATCTAGTTGAAAATCTATCGGCAATCTGTAAGAATCGGCTCTCCAAAATTGATTGCACTACGGTGGAAAAGCTCATTTTGTCCGTAATTCCGGTATGGTTTCGAGACGAGAAAATGGCATCCACGTGCCAAAACCTTGTATAATAGATGCCAAGAAGAGTAAAGTCTTTGATTGAGCCCAAATGAGATCATATTAAATATTAATTTGTGATATAACTAATAAACAAGATTTTACAAAACTTTTTACGAAAATACAACAATAAAAAGTTTTGTTTCAATTTCAATTTGATTCTTTCCTTATTTCACTATTCGAACATCTATCATACATCGTTTTGTCGCATATTCTTCTGAGAGATCGCATTCCGACTGCATGCAGTCTACTTTCATCCTTTTGCCGACTCCATGTTTCACTTCCATACATTAGGGTTGGAACCAGGACTCTTAAGACACCAGGAAATATATATATATATATATATATATATATATATATATATATATATATATATATATATATATATATATATATATATATATATATATATATATATATATATATATATATATATATATATATATATATATATATATATATATATATATATATATATATAAATATATATATATATATATATATATATATATTAATGTATATATATATATATATATATATATATATATATATACACCGCAGGACAAAAAAAATTACGAGTTTACTTGCTACCGCACGCCTTGACTTTACTGAACTCTTTTTCTAAGAAATCCTTTATCGATACCTCTTTCTTTTGTTCAATAAATTAAAGACACTTTGTGTCACCTTTCTACAATATTTACATTTTAAAATGTCTCAACAATTTTGTTTTACCCGCGTTTGAGGGAACATAACACAACAATCATGGAAAGTGCAAAGCAAATGTCGATTGCCATAAAATCCAAAATAATCACACTGTCGCAACAAAACATATCTAATTGTAAAATATCTCGTCGAGTTGGGTATTCAGAAGGTGCAGTGAGGTTTTTATTTAAAAAAATCCAAGAAACTGGATCCATAGAACGGAAAAAAGGAAGCGGATGGGGGCGCGCGACATCTGCCCGAGATGATCGCTTAATAAAAAAAATTGTTATACGCGATCGATTTTTAACGGCACTTAAAATACACGCAGAGGTGCAGTCTACTAGCTAATCAACATTTTCAGTAAAAACAGTGTCCAGGCGGCTGTTGGAGCATGGTTTCCAAGCACGAAGTCCCGCAAAGAAACTATTACTGACGAACAAAATGCAGAAGGCTAGACTGGATTGGGCGAAGGAGCACCAGAATTGGACCTTGGAGGATTGGCAAAATGTTATTTTCTCCGATGAATCAAAATTCAACCTTTTTGGTCCAGACGGCAGAAAGATAGTTCGACGAAAACTTGGGGAAAGATACCATCAGTCGTGCGTCACTCGAACCGTTAAACATTCACCCTACGTCATGATTTGGGGGTGCATGACAGCGTACGGTTTGGGACCTCTAAATTTTATACAGGGTACGATGAATGCCATCCAGTACAAAAAAGTGCTGAAAAACCATCTTATTCCAACAATCGAGGACATCACGCAGTATACCGCGGACCCGATTTTTCAGGACGATTTGGCGCCGTGCCATAGAGCCCGCACTGTGAGTACAAATATTTATTTTTTAATGCACTTTGTAGACCACTTGATAAATAATTTATTGTTTTTCTTACAGATCATTGAATACAAGGATAAAATTGGCTTAAAATCGTTGACGTGGCCCGGGAATAGTCCTGATTTGAACCCGATAGAAAATTTATGGGCGATTATGAAAAAAAAAGTTGGGAAAAAAAAATAAAAAAACATTGAGGAATTAAAAAAAACTTGATTCAAGTTTAGGAAGAAGAAATAACATCAGAAATTTAAGATTCGCTTTACGCTTCGTTAAATAGTACAATTTTACATGTTATAAAAAATAAAGGTGAATTCACTAAGTATTAAATATTTTTAAATGTTATAAATATGTTTAAATGTAAAATACCTTAATTTAAAATAAAGCGATTAGAACCTTCTTCTTAAATATGAATTAAAAAATTACATGTCTTTTATTATTCCATCACAAACACTCGACCATAAATGAACCGTTATGGGTCTCTAAGGTTCGGATTATCTGATACCTGGTATATAATGGCAATTTCTAAGTACAATTCATGTGTAAGATCTTTCATTTTAACCTTGAAGTAACGAATAGTCATCACATATGTTAAACAATACAAAAAAAACTAATTAAATATCAAGAATAATTCATTATGTGTCAATTTTAGTTTTTTTGAGGACTCGTAAATTTTTTTGTCCAGGGGTGTATATATATATATATATATATATATATATATATATATATATATATATATATATATATATATATATATATATATATATATATATATATATATATATATATATATATATATATATATGTATATATATTTAGGAGTAAATGGGTTAAGTGTCTAGGTAAGTGAACTAGATATGAGTAAATTTGAATAATTTGAACGAATTAAAGAGTTGTGTTACGCAAGGCAACTAACTGCACAGTACCTACTTCCGGAGTCAGACATTTAAGATAAAATCGAATGACACATCCTGTACCTGATTTCTTCCGGTCCATACGTGTATACCTTCAGCGTACGTTTTATAACATCCTGTACATATTCTCAGGAAACTTTCTTAGTCCAATGGTGTTCTGGGTTGGTTCCCAAAGACTCATTTGATTTTTCAGGAGATCGTTTTTAATGTTTAAGAATATAATAAAATGTATTAAAAATAAATATCAAGCCACTTTTTGAACTTTTTACTATGCAGAGCAGATCTTTTTAGGTAAATTCTGGTTTTTTCTCCATTTGAAAAATATTTAGTAAATTTAAATAAAAAATTAAACAATACATTTTTTTCAAAATGCAAAAACAACACTTTCTGCCCTGTAGCGGGTAAATATTAAGTTAAAAATATGCCGCTTTTGCTGGGATATAGTACATTTTCTGGGCATTCCAAAAACATGCACAACTGAAAATTGTAAATTTTTGATATATGACGTTGTTGAAAGGAGTGAGGGATATATGATAATATGTGACGCGTTTATATGTATATACATATATATATATATATATATATATATATATATATATATATATATATATATATATATATATGTGTGTATATATATATATATATATATATATATATATATATATATATATATATATATATATGTATATAAATATATGTATATATATATATGTATATATATATATATATATATAAATATATATATATTTATATATATATATATATATAAATATTTCCCGGAACAAGCAAATTAATTGGAATTAGCTCATAAGAGCGACCTCAGAAAGAAGTCAGACCTCAATTTATTTCCAAAATTGAATATTTAATGACGTTTGGCGACCAATTATCTCAATCTCGTATCGACGGATGTTTGAATAAAAACCAGTTTTTGAAGCGCGTACGAAAATAATTTAATTACTAGCGAAAAACTAGAGTAATTCTATATATGGGTGTCAGAAAGGGCCACTCATAGCACTTCTAGAGAAATATATTATTTCTGGTTTGGCATTAACTTTGTGGAATAATATGCTGTAAAAATAGTCCGCCTCCGTAGTGTAATGGTCAGCACGCTCGGCTACCGTTCTGGAGGTCCCGGGTTCGATTCCCAGAGGGGGGGGCCTAATAAATAAAAGTGATTTTTTCACTCCAATATTTATTCAATATTACCCTGGTCTGGTGTCTGAAGCGGAGGGCTGATCACCTTTCCTTCGTGTGTTAACGATCAAGATAAGACTGCATTTATGTGATGCAGTGCCCTATGCACCATTGGGGTGCGGATAAGGATTCGAATGAACGAATAAAAAAAATTGAACAGTCGTTTAACCCGATAACCAAACTATATTTGTAGATACATAGTAACTAAACATTCGTCAGGCGGACTACGCAATTAAAAACGTGAAAATTATCAAAAGTATTTAATTAAAATTATCAGGAATGAATGTAAGAGACATTTAACGATAAATCACTATTCCGTGAACAAAGCCTGGCGGGTGCGGTGTGCAGGGAAGTAAGTGCACTTGACTTGCACCGTGAAGGGCGTCGTCGCGTGGACGAAAGTTTAGTTATCTAGGGTTAAGACCACTTTTGGATTTACTAATGAAAACACGACCAGTTTCGAGAACTACATATTTTTTTTAATTACCTTACATCCAAGTGACTCTGAAATCTAGCTACGGCTTATGCAACACCGCTTATCGTGACCCTACTCAGGCTTCAACTTTATAAGTTTCATAGCCTATGCCTACTCGTGAGTGGATTTACTGTTTATGTTTAAAGTTACTATAATTTCATGTAATTCATGAGTGAAAATTCTAGGCAAAAACACTCGCTACCTCGCTAGAGCCATGAGTTTACACATTTCATTGATTCCAAGTTAGCAGTGACGTTACTTAGGTGTATGATTTTACACCTTACTTGTGAGGGACGAGCGCTCGTTCGAGTCGACACCTTCAGATACCTTGGAACACTCATGGTGGAGGATGGTAGTGTCCAGAAGGAACTGAATGTACGGCTCGGAATGGCAGGAGCTATATTCAATAAAATGCGCAATGTCTGGGACTCACTGCTTTACTCGACAAAAACCAAGTGTCGTCTCTTTAACGCCTGCATCCTAACAGTGTTGCTGTACGGATGTGAGTCGTGGCACCTCACCAAAGCTCAAAGCAAGAAACTAGCAAGTTTTGAAAATAGATGCCTGAGGCGAATACTGGGTATAAAGTGGTATGACTCCGTCAGGAATGACGAAGTGAGGAGAAGAACTCAACAGCCCCTCATACTGGAAGTCCTGAAGAGAAGAAGGTGGACATGGTTGGGACATGGCCTTAGAATGCCACCTGAGGGCATCAATCCCTCGTGTCTCTTCTTCCAACCCCGAGGATTCCGGCGCCCCGGAAGGCCGCTGACGACCATTCACCGACTATACTCAGCGGAACTTCGAGACGCCGAACTGACCTGGGAGGAAGCCAAGGAGATAGCGCGTGACAGAGTGACTTGGAGACGATTCGTGTTGGCCATATGCTCCACCTAGGGAGCGAACATGGATAGAAGAAGAAGAATGATTTTACATGTGAATTTACATAGGGTGTGAGTTTACTCATGTACTAGGTATATATAATACTCACACGCCTAATATTTATGAGAACACAGGTGTTTTCATCAGCTGTTGATGACAACATCTGTAGTCCCCGTGGTTCGTGGTTCTGCCTCTGTGGTGTAATGGTTAGCGTGTTTAGCTACCGCGCTGGAGGTCCCGGGTTCATAAGTATCACAAACGCGCCCAAGTGTTTGAAATACTTGATCATGCCAAATTCATCTCGGTCTTCCTCTGTTCATTTATACGATGCAAGATCAAATTTTCATAGAATTTGTGAATACGGATATCAATGATGTCATTCAACAGCTGCGCCTTGCAATAAAATTATAAATTATATGTAAAAAAATATGTTTATATATATTTATTCTATAATGCATTTGCTACGGTAAAAATCGTTTTTTCTCCTCGTAATCTTTAAATTTAAAATTCACTTATTCAAACAGAGTAACTTTGATATTTAAAATAATTACTTTTAAATGTCAAAAACTACTTTTTCGATGTCGATAATTGCTCATAAAAAAGTTGATTTTAAAATTTTAAATCTATTTTATTTTTCAATTTTAAATAAGCGCCGATGACATACGCGAAAAGCGTAGTGGTGTTTAAAAATAGTCGTACCTAATTTACCATCACGGCGCTTCCCAGCAGGGGTGGGCTGAGAGGATAGAACGTAGCGCTGTCACCAACAAACTCACGTTCCTTTGATTGACCATCAGTTATGTGAAGAAATATGCAGCTTAATAACCAACCTATGCAATCTTTTATTTGCTTATTCTTGACGAGTATTTGCCAAGAATTAACATATATATCATCGGTATTTTTTTTTATATAACCATCATGCCGCTATCCACTAGGGTAGGCAGAGATAATAGAACGCCACACCAATCCGTATTTATAAACAAACTTCGCCTCTTCCACATTTACACATATCCTCATTCATGCACGCCTATTATTTCAATAAAAATCGTTTAAAATCATGTTTTCAGGCGTCTCCTAGTATGTAAAACAATTAGGTAAGGATCTTTACATACATTTAGAAGGGTCGGCGCTAAATTAAGCTTACTCAAAGCATGGGTAGAATGCTTAATACTTGCTTAATACACGTGTATAATGTGATCAGTTAAGCCAGCCTATGACGGGTCAAATGCCCTATAAATACTAAGACTTCCATATTCTTCTTCATCTTTGTTGAGATATCAAATTTAGATAATTTAATTTATCTTAAATGTCGTCAGTGTCATTCCTCAGGCAGATAACACAGAGAACATATTAACATGTCGCTCACTCCTTTCAAGAACGACGTGTATCAAAAATCGTCAATTTTCAGCTGTGTATGTTTTCGGAATACCCAGATAATGTACTATATCCCAGCAAAAGCGGCATATTTTTAACTTTATATTTACCCCCTACAGGGCAGAAATTTTGGTTTATGCATTTTGAAGAAAAGGTATTGTTTAATTATTTTTTTTAAATATACTTAATATTTTTCGAATGTAGAAAAAACATTCAGGTTTTACCTAAAAAGATCTGTTGCACAGTAAAAAGTTGATATTTATTTTTAATACATTGTATTATATTTTTAAACTTTAAAAGCGTTCTCCTGAAAAATGAAGTTTTTTTTATTTATGACGTTCTTGAAAGGAGTGAGCGATATTTCATCAAATATAAATAAAT
The DNA here is from genome assembly GCF_059751285.1 of Brachycentrus maculatus. Classification (NCBI taxonomy): domain Eukaryota; kingdom Metazoa; phylum Arthropoda; class Insecta; order Trichoptera; family Brachycentridae; genus Brachycentrus; species Brachycentrus maculatus. The sequence continues at coordinate 78,938 of NW_028281566.1, read as the reverse complement.
TAAACTTATGGCACACCCTGTAGATGATGTGCGCCACACATGCCTGGATGTGACATAATCAGGAATACACAGTCCGGTTTTTAATGTCAAAGAGTCAACTTGTCGCTTGTACATATGTACCATGTACCATATATGTATGTAAAGACACATAATCCTTTAATTTTAGAAGTATTCCGCCTATACAACGGTGTGCGATATGGCGAAAAGCCAAGATGGCCGAGTCAAGTCAGTTTTCAGTTAAACGTCCAATTTGTATAGTTAAACGTCCAATTTAATTAGTTAAAAGTCCAATTTAATTCGTTAACCGTCCTATTTGATTGGTTAAACGTTCAATTTGATTCATATACGTCCAATTTGTTAAGTCAAACGTCTAATTTGATTCTTTTACGTCCAATTTGATTAGTTAAACGTTCGATTTGATTAGTTACTGTCCAATTTGATAAGTTAAACGTCCAATTTGAAGAGTTAAACTTTCGATTTGATTAGTTACCGTCCAATTTGATAAGTTAAACGTCCAATTTGATTGACAACACTTTGAGTGTGCCCAAATACTTGTTCACAAAATCTGGATTATCTCCAATTACAGGACCTATTTTCATATTATTTTTGACATTTCATCAAGGATGAAGAATATGGGAGTCAGGGCGTTTACGGGGCTGACGACCGTCATAGGCTGGTTTAAGTGATCACTTTACACACGTGTAACATTCACTAATTCTACCCATTATTGACAACCACACTACTCAAATTCTTGGAAGTCCCATAAATATGAACCAATTTTGAAACATTGTTCTTGAATCACTAGAACTTCACTAGAGACATCTCGGCTGTCCAAATTTAAAACACAGTAAGGGACATTTTTTTTGTAGCACGTTTTTTTTTCACTTTCGGACTAAGTAGAGTCTACTTAGTCCATAAATGCAAAATAAACGTACCTACTACAAAAAAATGTCCCTTACTGTGTTTTAAATTTGGACAGCCGATCTATTGGCGAGATGAAGTTATTGATTAGTTAAACGTCCAATTTGTCTCGTCCAACGTCCAATTTAATTCGTCAAACGTCCAATTTGATTTGGTATACGTCCAATTTCAAGTTCAAAACCTGTGTAAGTGTTTTATTTTAACATTTAAATGAGATGTTAAAACTGTAGGTTACATTTATATTAAGAAGATATTTATATAATTATATATCGCGGTAAACGTTTGGCTGCGTTATTTGGAATACGTACCAGATTTGCGGTAAGGTCGTGACTAGGTGTCAGGATTCGTGATGCCTTCGGAATGAACCCATATACCACGAGATCTTCGCTATTAATCATTGCGCTGCAATTACCAACTAAATGCCGCTCGGAGGGCCGTTCTAAGAGTACCCACATACAAGCTTGGTTGATAATTAAAAATATGTACGTTAACTAAATATTTGTAAGGCTAATGTAGTTGGAAATATGAGCAGATTAAGGTCGAGGAAAACTTGGCAGGGTCTCAAAAAATTGGGTGAACAAATAGAAAGAGTCTTTGCTTAATAAAAGCTTTCCCTATTCCAACATGGTGGCTGTTTGATAAATATATATAAATATATGTAATAAAATACCTAGGTACCTACCTATACATTTTATTAAGTACTTACATACAATACCTACATAAAACAGATCTACCACCAGATGTCGTATGCGTCGCACTGAATAAAACAAATGACATCAGATAGGAAAAATATAATATTCTGAACTGTCAGAATCAGATAGATTTTTACCCACTTTACATATTATTTACACCCAATTTACGAAGAAAAATATTACCACGATATATATATATATATATATATATATATATATATATATATATATATATATATATATATATATATATATATATATATATACATACGTATATATATACATATATATATACATTTATATATATACATATATATATACATATATATATATATATATATATATATATATATATATATATATATATATATATATATATATATATATATATATATATATATATATATATATATATATATATATATATATATATATATATATATATGTATGACGACGTTTATTAAAATGAGAGTGTGGCTGAATTCGGAGAAAATTTACTGGTTAGATGACCCTCAAAATCTGTATAATCATGTATATCAAAGACCGGGTTGCATAATTTTATATACATATGTACATATACGTATGTAAACCAGCCACGAACGTCGATTCATTATGCAAAACCAGCTGTGATTACAAGGACATGGAAAGCGAACCTCACTGCATCATACTTTGGAGATGGCTTCATTTTTTATACGTAAAAAACTTGTTAAATAATACTAGGAAATTAAAATAGGGTAAAAGGTCAATACCGCTTGTAATACTGGCTCGTCGAAATATGTAGAAATTTTAGTGTATTTGTTAGCTACAACATTCTGAGTGTGTCCCAATACTTGTTCACAAAATCTGGATTATCTCCAATTACAGGAGTTATTTTCATATTATTTTTTGACATCTCATCAAAGATGAAGAAGAATATGGAAGTCTGGGCATTAACGGGGCTTATGACCGTCATGCTGGTTAATGTGATCACTTTACACACGTGTAACATTCACCAATTCTACCCATTATTGACAGCAATGGGTAGAATTGGTAGAAGAATTTGAGTAGAACCACACTACTCAAATTTTTGGAAGTTTTGTATATATGTACCAATTTAGTAACCTTGTTCTTGAATCACTAGAACTTCACTACAGACATCTATTGGTGAGATGTAAAGAAGCTTTTTATTGAGCAGAAACTCTTATATTAGTATGTGAAGTCCGAATCCTGGATTATAATATCACACATATGAGAAACGCAAGAAAATACCATTTTCATTTTTATTATTTAAGCTGATAATTTGACCAGACAATTTATTTACAACATTTTGAGTGTGTCCAAATACTTGTTCACAAAATCTGAATTATCTCCAATTACAGGAGTTATAACTCCTGTAATTGGAGATAATCCAGATTTTGTGAACAAGTATTTGGACACACTCAAAATGTTATTTTTTTCATGTCCAAATACTTCTAAACACACCTAGATTATATCCAAATATATGAGTTACTTTTCATATTGTTTTATTGACATTTTTTTCATCTCACCAATAGATGTCTCTAGTGAAATTCTAGTGATTTTGGTACAATGTTACGAAATTGGATCATACATATAGATCTTCCAAGAATTTGAGTAGGTAGTGTGGTTGTCAATCATGGGTAGAATATGTGAATGTTACGCGTGTGTAAAGTGATCACTTTAACCAGCATGACGGTCATAAGCCTCGTAAATACTCAGACTTTCATATTCTTCTTCATCTATGTTGAGATGTCAAAAAAATCAAATTTGTTAGCTAGTTTCGTGTCGATTTTTGCATTTTATGGTTAGGTGCAATAGCTATATAGAGTATGGGCCAACATAGTTTATTTTTAATGCTGCCCGGGTTGGAATATTTTGTTGAGTTCTTACCTTATCCATTTTATTCCAGAAGTGATCAATGCTCAGACGAATGTGTGGAAAATCATTGTATGATTACCAGTGCTTACTATTTGTTATCTTATTATTATTTTATGTTTAAGACTTTTTGTTTCTCTATGAGTGTATTCATTAGTGTATTTTTATATGAAAAATTGTATATATGTATTATGTTAAAGGCTTTAGCCGTTCAATAAATAAATATACTGCTCTGATTTCACGACAGAATTAAAAACGAAGATATAAGAAAGGAATGTAAGGCTGAACGAGGAATAATTGAAAAGATTAGGAAGAGTTCTTTGCGGTGGTATGGACATGTGGAGCGAATGGATAGCGAGAGAATGACCAAGAAAATATATGTGGCGAATGTGAGAGGGAAAACAGAACGTGGACGACCAAAAAAGACTTGGCACGATCAGATCAATCAGAACCTAAAATCTGGCGGTGTCAAAAGTCTGCGTAATCGGAGGGCAGGTATGACTAGATGTATGGATGTGAAGGAGGCGAGGAGTGTATGTCAGGACAGAAGAGTGTGGCGTTTCATCCTCTCTGCCTACCCCTGCGGGGAAACGGCGTGATGGTAGTAATAGTAGTAGTAGTAGTAGTAGTAGAACGTTTTTAAAGTTTAAGAATATAATACAATATATTAAAAATAAATATCAAGTCACTTACTGAACTTTTTACTGTGCAACAGATCTTTTAGGTAAAAGCTGAAGGTTTTTTCTCCATTACAAAAATATTTAGGATATTTAATAATAATAAAATAAAACCCTTATCCGCACCCCAATGGTGCATAGGGCACTGTGTCTTATAAACGCAGTGTTATCATGATCGTTTTACTTATGAAGGAAATGGGATCAGCCCTCCGCTTCAGGTACCAGTCCATGGTAATATTGAATAAATATTACAGTGAAAAAATCACTTATATTTATTTTTACCCCCCTTGGGAATCGAACCCGGGACCTCCAGAACGGTAGCCGAGCGTGCTGACCATTACACTACGGAGGCGGACAAGAGGATATTTAAAAAAATAATTAAACAATACCTTTTCTTCAAAATGCAAAAACAACACTTTCTGCCCTGTAGCGGGTAAATACTGAGTTAAAAATATGCCGCTTTTGCTGGGATATAGTACATTTTCTGGGCATTCCGAAAACATGCACAACTGAAAATTGACGATTTTTTATTTATGACGTTCTTGAAAGGAGTGAGCGATGTGTATCTAGAAGCTAAGACTGTATGCCAAGGTAAAGTCAGGTATAACGCAGACCTCCATTGCTTCATGTCTGATGAGATACAGTATACTCACAAGTATTTGGACATAGGCAGTATTGTAAACATTTTTCATAAGCGAAAACCGTATTATCAATGGCCTTCCTGACATAATCGACTTCAGACAGACCAAGGTTAATTAAAAATTACTAATTGGCTTTTAACTAACATGCTTTTCTCCCAGCACTATTGTTATTATTTTAAAATACAGTAAAACTTCGATATAACGGACCTCTATTTGACGGACTAAAAATCCAGTAAAATATAGAAAACTACAATTAAATTTTAATAACAAATATTTGTGTTTTTATTATTTACACAAATATTTCAATTTCATACTATTTCTCTGAGCCTAAGCGGCTCATTAGAAACAGGTATCAAGAGTCCGCGACACTAACCACGGGACCACAAACCGACACATCACTCACTCAAGAACGTCATAAATCAAAAATCGTCAATTTTCAGGTGTGCATGTTTTCGGAATACCCAGAAAATGTACTATATCCAAGCAAAAGAGGCATATTTTCAACTTAATATTTACCCGCTACAGGGCAGAAAGTGTTGTTTTTGCATTTTGAATAAAAGGTATTGTTTAATTATTTTTTTAAATATTCTAAATATTTTTTAAATGGAGAAAAAACCTTCAGGTTTTACCTTAAAAGATCTGTTGCACTGTAAAAAGTTCAGTAAGTGGCTTGATATTTATTTTTAATACATTGTGTTATATTTTTAATCTTTAAAACCGTTCTCCTGAAAAATCAAGTTTTTTGTTTTATGACGTTCTTGAAAGGAGTGAGCGACATTTTGATTTTGTTTATGTTTTGTATTGTTTATTTGTATGCTTGTGGTTATTTTGTTAAAAAAAATCATACAGTGTCCAAATTTTCAACAGCAAAAAAGATTTATTTCAAACCTATTTTTATACAACGGACTTTCGGCTTTGACGCACACCCCCCTCCCCCCAATTAGTCCGTTATATCGAGGTTTTACTGTACTGTATTATTTTAAATTACAATGTACATTGTAAACAATATACTACACTGGTCAAATGGATTCATTGTTGCTTTTGAGTCAAGTTCACTAACCGTATTGTTTCACAATAGTAATTAACTTAGATTAAGGCCCGGTGAACAATTGCTTGATAGATTCCAGTGATAAGATGGACAAATTGATACAGCAAGCTGTGTATTTGGGACCTACTGCGCGCATATTCACTGTATTGTAGAATTTACATAAGAAAAATGTCCCTATTTTAGAGTGAAATTGGAGGATTTTATCTGATTATAATTCTGTTTCTACAATAGTTATAAGACATAGGAACACAGATAATATTGTACTCTAATTTATTGCATAGTTTCACGAGTAACCTGCTCCGCGCGTATTCACTGTATTGTAGTATTTAACGTTAGAAAAAGGTCCATATTTTAGAGTGAAATTGGAGGATTTTAAATGATTATAATTCTATTACTGCAATAGTTATAAGACATAGGAACACAGATAATATTGTACTCTAATTTATTGCATAGTTTCACGAGTAACCTGCTCCGCGCGTATTCACTGTATTGTAGTATTTAACGTTAGAAAAAGATCCCTATTTTAGAGTGAAATTGGAGGATTTTAAATGGTTATAATTCTTTACAACATTTTGAGTTTGTCCAAATACTTGTTCGCAAATCTGGATTATCTTCAATGATGAGTTATTTTTACATTATTTTTTGACATCTCAACATAGATGAAGAAGAATATCGTAGTTAGAAGACATAGGAACACATATAATGGCGTCACTTCAACCAGCGCATAAATCTTCAATCTCTCACGCTACTTTATAATATTCTTCACAACTCTAATGCACCTAAATATCTCGCTGAAAATTCTATACGCCTCTCAAATCATGGTCTATCACTTCATTCTTCCCAAGAAAGAACACTTTCCATTCCTCGCCATATCACATCATTCTTCAGCAATTCCTTCTCTGTCCAAGCGGCCAGACTATGGAATGAATTACCTCTCCGCGTAAACAAATGCACCTTCTCTAATAACTTGTAAGAAACGTCTGAGACATTACTATCTATCATTAGAATCCTAACTGTCCATTAAACCTCCTCCCTCTACCTCCTTCCCTAAACTGCCTTTTTCCTTTGCCCTCCTTATTATCATATTTTGTAATTTATGTTTTTTTAAATGTTCAAGTACTATCTACCCTCTGATTGCCAACAGCTTTATATGGTATCAAACGTTTTGATCAATATCACTAGTCTGTTTTTGGTTGGCTGGAGGATATTGCTTTTTAGCCTAAGCCCGCCAATGTACTCATTTCTTTTGTGTACATGAAGTTTAAATAAAAATATGAAAGTCTGGGCATTTACGGGGCTGACGACCGTCATCGGCTGGTTTAAGTGATCACTTTACACACGTGTAACATTCACCAATTCTACCCATTATTGACAACCACACTACTCACATTCTTGGAAGTTCTATATATATGAACCAATTTAGAAACCTTGTTCTTGAATCACTAGAACTTCACTAGAGACATCTATTGGTGAGATGTAAAGAAGCTCTTTTATTAAGCAGAAACTCTTATATTAGTATGTGAGGTCCGAATCCTGGATTATAATCACACACATGAGAAACGCCAGAAAATACCAGACATCTATTGGTGAGATGTAAAGAAGTGATGTATCTCTAGTGAAGTTCTAGTGATTCAAGAACAAGGTTTCTAAATTGGTTCATATATATAGAACTTCCAAGAATGTGAGTAGTGTGGTTGTCAATAATGGGTAGAATTGGTGAATGTTACACGTGTGTAAAGTGATCACTTAAACCAGCCGATGACGGTCGTCAGCCCCGTAAATGCCCAGACTTCCATATTCTTCTTCATCTTTGATGAGATGTCAAAAAATAATATGAAAATAACTCCTGTAATTGGAGATAATCCAGATTTTGTGAACAAGTATTTGGATACACTCAAAATGTTGTAAGTTTAAATAAATAAATAATAATGTAATCTAATTTATTGCATGAGTTACCCTGCGTGTGTAGGCATAAAAAAAGTGTACAAGGTGCAAACGCCTGATTTCTAATTGCATATAACTATTGACATTTTTTCAGCATTCTCTTTTCTGACTCTGTCGTTCTTTCGATTCGATATAATATATCTTATTAAATCTCTTCATAGATATACCTTTTTTTATAAACGTCCGAACGTGATTCCAACAAGAATAGCATAATCTATTATAATTGCGTTCTTGTGATTGTTTATGTACCGTTGTTAGGCCCTCCGTTCACGCGCAGTTCTCTCGGACTGATTTGTCGTATTTTATTTGTACAATCAAAATGATTTTGTTACTGCTAATGGTACTGGAACACTGATGATGAGGAAGACGGAAACGCGCAAATGGAAACAATTATTTATTCATCAAAAATTACAAAATTATCAAAGCGAGAGGAGCAAAGCGACGCCAATAAATTGAGTGAAGCACGATGTTTCGCTTCTTAACAGTACTGAGTATAAACACAAAGAAAACACGTCACCAAACCGATCAAATTATACTCAGTACTGAAACTCAAAGGACAAAGAGCGAGCGCGACGTATAAACGTTTGAATTATCTTATCTGAGCACACAAATATTGGTCCTCCACCCCTTATATACGATTTTAAAGGAGTTAAATGTGGTAGGAACAATATTATAAACAGAATAAAAATCGATGAATTGCGTCTCTTTGTTCTTCTCGCATAAATTTATGAATACAATTTTAATACACAAATTCTAAAAAAAATACACAATTTTGGAATAAACAGATGTGTTACATAGTAATCGCTCTTTTGAGACAGCCCGATCACTTTTCATGATAAAAATAGTAAGGGACATTGGTACCATAAACCAAGTTAGGACACAAAATACCCAACCCTCTTCTAGTGGAACGGAAGGCCTGTTGAGGACAGTCAGCAGTCCGGCTTCTCCTGAGGAGTGCAACGTGGTTTCCTCCCAGCAATGAGCAAATGGTGACAAGTTCTTGATTGGCCCACACTATGGTGGGGACTGACCGGAGTCATTTCGTAGTAACGTAACACGTTACGATGCGAGCATTCGTAATGTCAGTACAGCGAGCCGAGCTCGTACCGAGTACTCCATCCGATGTTGGGATGCTCGCCGCGAATGTTACGTTACGACGAAACGATCCGGTCACAGATTAAAATAAAACATTTTTTTAAAGCTAGAAGAAACAAACACCCACTTCATGAATTATAAACCTTGTACATAATAAGCAAGGTAGATAATAAATGCAATTCTCATCTAAAAAAAGGCCGATTACTTTGATAGTCGATACAAAAGTAAATCATAATTACTTTTTGATTTTTCATCTACTTGTGGGCCAATCGGGAACTTGTCAGCATTTGCTCATTGCTGGGAGGAAACCACGTTGCACTCCTCAGGAGAAGCCGGACTGCTGACTGTCCTCAACAGACCTTCCGTTCCACTAGAAGAGGGTTCTGCATTTTGTGTCCTAACTGGGTTTACTGTACCAATGTCCTTCGCTAGTTTTATCATGTATGATACCACTTCTCGTGAGAGTTGGTTAAGAACTATCACGAATCCGATGTCGGATAGGTCCTCACCCAGGCTCCTGCAATGACGACTAAATAATAATGAATTGGAAATGAACATCGATTAGTTTGTGCGACACCGTCAGACAATTCTTTCGCATGATCGTGACGCGTCGTCCGCGGGGGCTCTTACGTACACAGTTCGTATGGCAAATAACAAAGAGACCAGGCCGAGTAGTGACTTGGGCACTTTTACTTTCATAGCGAAGGTCACCCGCCGCGGCACCTGCCGACCGCCGTTCGCGTACCTAGCCACAGGCAGAGGTGACCAAGTCCAAAATAGAATACCTGCATACTATTACAATCACTGCGTCAAATGTCAATTCAGTTCAGTTTAGTTTAGTTTAATTTAATAAATTAAAAACCCTTATCCGCACCCCAATGGTGCTTAGGGCACTGCTTCATATGAACACAGTGTTATCTTGATCGTTTACACACGAAGGAAAGGCGATCAGCCCTCCGCTTCAGGTACCAGTCCAGGGTAATATTGAATAAATATTACAGTGAAAAAATCACTTATATTTATTTGACCCCCCCTGGGAATCGAACCCGGGGCCTCCAGAACGGTAGCCGAGCGTGCTGATCATTACACTACATTACATCATTTTGAGTGTGTCCAAATACCTGTTCACAAATCTGGATTATCTCCAATTATAGCGCTATATAAAGATTATCTTATTTTTCTGGCGTTTCTTATGTATGTGATTATAATCCAGGATTCGGACCTCACATACTAACATAAGAGTTTCTGCTTTGTAAACAGCTTCTTTACATCTCACCAATAGATGTCTCTAGTGAAGTTCTAGCGATTCATGAACAAGGTTTCTAAATTGAATATATATATATATACAGAACTTCTAAGAATTTTAGTAGTTTGGTTGTGAATAATGGGTAGAATTAGTGAATTGTACACGTGTGTTAAGGGATCACTTAAACCAGCCTATGACGGTCGTCAGCCTCGTAAATGCCCAGACTTCCATATTCTTCTTCTTCATCTATGTTGAGATGTCACAAAATAATATTCCATACATATTTATAGACTTCTACCATACATATTTTAGTACTAGACACGTTCTAATGTAAGGAAATAGTACACTCGTTGACCATTAGATTCTAGTACCTTTTAGTGACCAATATAATTCCGGTTGGTTATATAACGCATAACGCAGTACTTCCTAAAGGCCCCCAATAGAACCTACATAATACCAAACCTACAGTATTGGTGTCAGCCTATACAATCACACATCGCTCACTCCTTTCAACAACGTCATATATAAAAAAAACTTGATTTTTCAGGAGATCGTATTTAAAGTTTAAAAATATTATAAAAATAATTATCAAGCCACTTATTGAACTTTTTACCGTGCAACAGACCTTTTTAGGTAAAACCTAAATATTTTTTCTCCATTTGAAAAATATTTAGAATATTTAAAAAAATAATTAAACAATAACTTTTCTTCAAAATGCAAAAACAACACTTTCTGCCCTGTAGCGGGTAAATTTTAATTTAAAAATATGCCGCTTTTGCTGGGATATAGTACATTTACTGGGTATTCTGAAAACATTCACAACTGAAAATTGACGATTTTTGATATATGACGTTGTTGAAAGGAGTGAGCGACATGTAAAGATATATTACACACATCAAATCCACACCGGTTGCGTGTGGCTGGAATTCGACAATATATCAACTAAACACAATCACTCAAGAAGTTCATAACTAAGTAATGATCACGCCGCTTCCCGCAGGGGTAGGCATAGAGAATAGGACGCCGCACCGATCTGTCGTTTCAAACGATCTCCGCCTCTTTCACATTCACGTATCTCCTCATATATACCCGCCGATTATTCAATCCTGACCTGACCACGCTCGAGTATTTGAAACACTTGATCGTGCCATGTTTTCCTCGGTGTTCATCCGCTTCTGTTAAAGCTGCACTAACTGTTACTCGACTTACATATTTGTTTTACCTTTCTTTCCTCAGTGATTCGTTTTGCATGTCCAAATTATACCAACACACCTTTCTTGATTTTATCGATGATGCTTATCTCAGCCTTGGATTCTTTCCTTATATCACCATTTGAACATTGTCGAACCGTGTCCTGTTGTGGTCCCGTGGTTAGTGTCGCGGACTCTTGAGTCAGAGTTTCTCGGTTCGAACCCACTCTACCACAATTTGATACCTATTTCTAATAATAGCGCTTAGGCTCACAGAAATAGTATGAAATTGAAATATTTGTGTAAATAATAAAAACACAAATTGCTCACGCCTTTCAGTAACGTCATATATCAAAAAACTTGATTTTTCGGGAGATCGTTTTTAAAGTTTAATAATATAATAAAATGTATTAAAGATAAATATTCAGCCACTTCTTGAACTTTTTACTGTGCAACAGATTTTTTAGGTAAAACTTGAATGTTTTTTCTTCATTTGAAAAATATTCAGTATATTACAAAAAAAATTAAACAATTCATTTTCTTCAAAATGCAAAAACAACACTTTCTGCCCTGTAGCGGGTAAATGTTAAGTTGAAAACATGCCGCTTTTGCTGGGATATAGTATATTTACTGGCCATTCCGAAACGTTGCACAGCTGAAAATTTACGATTTTTTATATATGACGTTGTTAAAAGGAGTAAGCGATATATACATGTATATATATCAAAAAACTTGATTTTTCAGGAGATCGTTTTTAAAGTTTAAGAATATAGTAAAATGAAGAATTAGAAATAAATATCAAGCCATTTATTGAAGTTATTACTGTGCAACAGATTTTTTAGGTAAAACCTGAATGTTTTTTCTCCATTTGAATTTTTTTTAGTATATTTTAAAAAATAATTAAACAATACCCTTTCTTGGAGGAAGATGACCAAGACATCATGGGTTGTAAGGAAGTCCAACGAAAAGGTGTTGCAGGACGTAAAAGAAAGAAGAGAGCTTTTAAATCATATTTTGAAGAGGAAGGCCAAGCTAATAGGGCACTCAATTAGAAATAGCACCTTTCTTAGCAACATCTTCGAAGGAAGAATCTTGGGAAAACGAACAAGAGGCCGCCCAAGAACTTCATACTTCCAGGATTTGAAGCGGCTCATGGACGTCTCCTCCTATTCGCAGCTCAAGAGGATGGCGACTGACAGAGACAAGTGGCTGACACTACAAGGCGCTGCCTTTAGAAGATGATGGTGACCCTTTCTTCAAAATGCAAAAACAACACTTTCTGCCCTGTGGCGGGTAAATATTAAGTTAAAATATGCCGCTTTAGCTGGGATGTAGTATATTTTCTGGCCATTCCGAAACGTTGCACAGCTGAAAATTTACGATTTTTTATATATGACGTTGTTAAAAGAAGTGAGCGATATATACATGTATATATAATTTGATTGTTAGCTAAATTGCGTTATTGGAAGAGCAACATACACGTATGTGTTTGGGTAATTAAAATTCAGTTAGGCGTAAAAGCGTTCTAGTTTCGCTTTCGACGGACATGCGCAGAATCGGCGAGCCACTCTATTTATTCTGATCTCGTATTGCGCACGTACAGGGTGGAGTTACGCGTCGTGAGCTACTACCGGGTGGGGCAGAAGACGAGTTCAAATTATGAAGACTGAAGAAGAAGAAGACTCTGATGTAGACTTTGAACAGAGCGTTTAGCATTTTGTGCAAACGTATCGAATTGCAAGACAACATTGTTTCTATACCGTGCAGTGCCCTAGGCATCATCGGGTGCGAACATGTGTGTGTGTGTGTGTGTGTGTGTGTGTGTGTGTATTGTGTATTTAGTATTTATATATATATATATATATATATATATATATATATATATATATATATATATATATATATATATATATAAATATTTATATATATATATATATATATATATATATATATATATATACATATATATATATATATATATATATATATATATATATATATATATATATATATATATATATATATATATATATATATATATATATATATATATATATATATATATATATATTTATATATATATATAAACATATATATATATATATATATATATATATATATATATATATATATATATATATATATATATATATATATATAAATACTCAGTCTGCCTCCGTAGTGTAATGGTCAGCATGATCGGCTTCCGTAGTGGAGGTCCCGGGTTCGATTCTCAGGGGGGTTGAAATAAATATAAGAGATTTTTTATATTCATTCAATATTACCCAGGGCTGGTACCTGAAGCGGAGGGCTGATCACCCTTCTTTCATGTGTTATCGATCAAGATAACACTGCGTTTATATGGTGCAGTGCCCTATACACCATCGGGTGCGGATGAGGGTTTGAAGAAGAAAATATATATATAGGGTGTTTTCTAGAGGTATACAAATTTCCTACAGTAAATTGATAGTGGCACGCGCCGTGTGGCATGTTGCGCCGTCTTGTTGAAACCACAGCTCTGTCACATCAATACCATTCGACTGAGGTACGAAGAAGTCAGTAATCATGGTTCTGTAGCGCTCTCCATTGACCATAACATTCTGGCCGGCATCGTCTTTAAAAATATATGGGCCAATGATTCCACCTGCCCACAAAGCACACCAAACAGTGACTATGAACGGATGTAAGGGCGTCTCGACAAAGGCTTCTGGGTTTTCTCCACTTCAAATTCGGCAATTCTGCAATTCTGCTTATTGACATAGCCATTCAACCAAAAATGTGCCTCATCGGTGAATAAAAATTTGCATTGAAAAAGAAGATTCAGCTGAATATTGTTTTCGGCCCATTCACCGAACCTACGACGCGCAAAATGGTCATTCAGTCTATTCATGGTGAAATGACAAAACGTTCTGACTACAAATAATATAACCCCCTATCCGCATCCCAATGGTGCATAGGGCACTGTGTCGTATAAACGCAGTGTTACCTTGATCATTAACACATGAAGGAAAGGTGATCAGCCGTCCGCTTCAGGTACCAGTCCAGGGTAATATTAAATAAATATTACAGTGAAAAAAAAAGTTATATTTATTTGACCCCCCTGGGAATTGAACCCGGGACCTCCAGAACGGTAGCCGAGCGTGCTGGCCATTACACTACGGAGGTGGACAAATTGACAGTCTGTAGAAACAATGTCGCAAGTTTAAAAACCAAAACAACAAAAAAACACGTTATTTTAATTTAATTTTAATCGTCACTTAATTTATGAAAGGTAATAAGACTATTACCGCATATCCGTGTATACAGGGTCGTCCGACTTGTTTTTCTTTTAGTTTTTTTTTTTTAATATATACGGAACACAATATGTCTGCAAAAAAACGAGGTCGAAGATATAGCAATATTTAAATTATTACCATAATTAATTTTGCATACCATTTAATACGTTTTCATGGGCGTATACTTTTTTTCGAACCACACTGTATCGCTTATATGATGAAAATAGTTTAAATTAAATACAAATTATGTCCTAATACAGATGAAAAAAAATAGGGAATTTCATTAATTGATTCGGCAGTCATTTTGTGGTAAAATCTATCCATTTTTAATTTAAGTTTTACTTACAGCATTTCGAGTGTGTCCAAATACTTGTTCACAAATCTGGATTATCTCTAATTAAAGGAGTTAGTTTTCACTTTATTTTCATCTCACCAATAGATGTCTCTAGTGAAGTTCTATTGATTCAAGAACAATGTTTCTAAATTGGTTCATATATATATATATATAGAACTTCCAAGAATTTGAGTTATGTGGTTGTCAATAATGGGTAGAATTGGTGAATGTTACACGTGTTTAAAGTGATCACTTAAACCAGCCTATGACGGTCGTCAGTCCCGTAAATACCTACATAGAATTACATGTTCTTCTTTATCTTTGATAAGATGTCAAAAAATAATATAAGTTTTACTTGGTAAATACCAATATTTCTTAAAATCTATTGTGACACGTGTTTCGATGCATTCCGCATCATTTACAATTGATGCGGAATGCATCGAAACACGTGTCACAATAGATTTTAAGAAAACGTGGTATTTACTAAGTAAAACTTATCTAATTTTTTGACATCTCATCAAAGATGAAGAAGAATATGTAAGTCTGGGCATTTACGGGGCTGACGATCGTCATAGGCTGGTTTATAAAATGAATTTGGCAGTCTGGGTGTTTACAGGGATTATAACTGTAATGGGCAGGTTTAAGTGATGACTTTATACACGTGTAACCATCGCGTAACCAAGCCCATGACGATCGTAAGCCCGGTAAATGCCCAGACTTACATATTCTTCTTCATCTATGTTAAAATGTCAACATAGATGTCAGTTCTACGTATTAACCCTCATCACTTGAGACGCGCCGCTACAGCGCCACATAAAATATTAATTCCACTCGTAAGGCGCCCCAGCGGCGCCACGAACGATAGTCGTACATTTTATTGTTTTTAAAATCCAAGGGTGCACGGACAGGTTCCTTCATGTTTACTTGTTTCTTCATATATCGCTCACTCCTTTCAAGAACGCCATAAATCAAAAAACTTGATTTTTCAGGAGAACGTTTTTAAAGTTTAAAAATATAACACAAAGTATTGAAACTAAAATATCAAGCCACTTATTGAACTTTTTACTGTGCAACAGATCTTTTTAGGTAAAAAACCTGAAGGTTTTTTCTCCATTTCAAAAATATTTAGTATATTTAAAAAAATAATTAAACAATACCTTTTCTTCAAAATGCAAAAAACAACACTTTCTGCCCTGTAGCGGGTAAATATTAAGTTAAAAATATACCTCTTTTGCTGGGATATAGTGCATTTTCTGGGCATTCCGAAAACACGCACAACTGAAAATTGACGATTTTTGATTTATGACATTCCGCTCACTCCTTTCAAGAACGTCATAAATCAAAAATCGTCAATTTTCAGCTGTGCACGTTTTCGGAACGCCCAGAAAATTTACTATATCTCAGCAAAAGCGGCATATTTTTAACTTAATATTTACCCGCTACAGGGCAGAAAGTGTTGTTTTTTCATTTAGAAGAAAATGTATTGTTTAATTATTTTTTTCAATACACTAAATATTTTTCAAATGGAGAAAAAAACTTCAGATTTTACCTAAAAAGATCTGTTGCACAGTAAAAAGTTCAGTAAGTGGCTTGATATATATTTTTAATACATTGTATTATATTTTTAAACTTTAAAAACGTTCTCCTGAAAAATCAAGTATTTTGATTTATGACGTTCTTGAAAGGAGTGAGCGATTCTTGAAAGGAGTGAGCGATATGATTTTTTCTTCTCGAGTGATAAGGGTTAATTGAACAGGCCAAATATATGGTTTTATTTTTATATTCTTTTTTGAAGTGAAACTGATTGTCTACTCAAATAATAGGTCTGAAATCACAATACTTATATTTTTTTTTTATCAAAACGCTTTCACTATTGTAGATCAAGTACATTGCCATAGTCCACCTTCCGTGTAGGCCAAACCAGCACGTACTACCCATTACTTAGGTTACAAAATCGCCTGGCCGCGTTTAGAGTCTTAAGCCTTTGTAGATGTGTGCAACAGCGAATTAGTGTGTAATTTCTAATACCAGCTTTAAATGCCAAATAATCAAATGCCGCGGTCGCCGGTATTCGTACAAGACGAATTCGGAAGCCGGACGAATAGCGGTGTGCGAATGTGGAGACATTTTTTTGGTGTATTCTTTTCTCAGCATTTGTTTTCGAGTCGGATTCATCCCATCAGAGAGGTCACATGTCTGCTCACGCCGGATTTATTTTTTAAAGAATGTATTCATTCGTTCAAACCCTTATCCGCACTCCAATGGTGCGTAGGGCACTGCATCTTATAAACGCAGTTATATCTTGATCGTTAACACATGGAGGAAAGGTGATCAGCCCTGCGCTTCAGGTACCAGTCCAGGGTAATGTGGAGTAAATATAAGAGTGAAAGAACGAATGAGTACATTCTTTAAAAAAATCCATCATAAAAAAAAAAAAATATATATATATATATATATATATATATATATATATATATATATATATATATATATATATATAATGCCGGATTTTTTTAAAGAATGTACTCATTCGTTCAAACCCTTATCCGCACCTCAATGGTGCATAGGGCACTGCATTATATAAACGCAGTTATATCTTGACCTTTACATATCACCAGTATTTAGTAATATAATAGTTTTAATACTAAATTGTAATTTTTCGTATCTGAAGTGAAATCAGCCGGCTTAATTTTTTGATACAGCTGGAGATTTGTCACGAATGAGCGCGTAATATAAGTGAAATTTCATTCTCTTTGTTGCCTAAATAATAATGTAGTAAACCGTGTTGCTTTTTCTTGTTGCACTTAGCCTTTGTACCGTAAGCATATTATTTTTCTTTTTTTACTATCAAAATCTTATACAAGGTTTCTTGTATATTCTTTGTTTTCTAATCGTGTTTGAATGACGTCGACTCTAAAACAACGATTGAGAAATGACGTGTCTTGATAAGTGTTTATTTGTGAAAATATGTCATTAAATTTTACTCTAAAATAGGAACCTTTTTCTAACGTTAAATACTACAATACAGTGAATACGCGCGGAGCAGGTTACTCGTGAAACTATGCAATAAATTAGAGTACAATATTATCTGTGTTCCTATGTCTTATAACTATTGTAGAAACAGAGTTATAATCATTTAAAGTCCTCCAATTTCACTCTAAAATAGGGACCATTTTCTAACGTTAAATACTACAATACAGTGAATACGCGCGGAGCAGGTTACTCGTGAAACTATGCAATAAATTAGAGTACAATATTATCTGTGTTCCTATGTCTTATAACTATTGTAGAAACAGAGTTATAATCATTTAAAGTCCTCCAATTTCACTCTAAAATAGGGACCTTTTTCTAACGTTAAATACTACAATACAGTGAATACGCGCGGAGCAGGTTACTCGTGAAACTATGCAATAAATTAGAGTACAATATTATCTGTGTTCCTATGTCTTATAACTATTGTAGAAACAGAATTATATTCATTTAAAGAATCTGAATCTTGAATCTGGGACCTCCAGTACGGTAGCCGAGCGTGCTGACCATTACACTACAGAGGCGGACAAAAATAGTATTATGACAAAACAAAAAGAGTAGTGTGGCTGTCAATCATGGGTAGAATTGGTGAATGTTACACGTGTGTAAAGTGATCGCTGAACCAAGCCCAAGACAGGTCGTAAGCCCTGTAAATACCCAGACCTCCATATTCTCTTTCATCCATGTTAAAATGTAAAAAATACGGCATTTTATTGTTTTGTTGGATACGTGTCGGGTTGTGATCCCGTGGTTAGTGTCGCGGACTATCAAGTCAGAGTTTCTCGGTTGGAGCCCACTCTACCACAATTTGATACCCATTTCTAATAATGAGCCGCTTAGGCTCACAGAAATAGTGTGCAACTGAAGTATTTTTGTAAATAACGAAATCAATTTTTTTTAAATAAAAATATACCTACTCATGCGTACATAGATATGCAGGTATGTAGTTATTAGAGTACCTACCTGCGATTCGTTCTTGGCACAAATTCGACGCATTGTTTGATGCATGTGAACCTATTATACACACACTTATCTAAGCGCATATTGTCTATGAATTTTTCCTCTGAACAATCAAATTATTCCTTAAAGATTTTTACTGATACATATCGCTCACTCCTTTCAACAACGTCATATATCAAAAATCGTCAATTTTCATGTGCGCATGTTTTCGCAACGCCCAGAAAATGTACTATATCTCAGCAAAAGCGGCGTATTTTAAACTTAATATTTACCCGCTACAGGGCAGAAAGTGTTGTTTTCAAACTTTGAAGAAAGGGTATTGTTTAATTCTTTTTTTTATATACTAAATATTTTTCAAATGGATAAAACACATTCAGGTTTTACCTAAAAAGATCTGCTGCACAGTAAAAAGTTCAATAAATGGCTTGATATTTATTTTTAATACATTTTATTGTATTTTTAATCATTAATGAATCACTAGAACTTCACTAGAGACATCTATTGGTGAGATGAAAAGAAGCTTTTTATTGAGCAGAAACTCTTTTATTAGTATGTGAGGTCCGAATTCTGGATTATAAACACACGTCGCTCACTCCTTTCAACAACGTCATAAATAAAATAAAAACTTGATTTTTCAGGAGATCGTTTTCGTAAAGTTTAAGAATATAATAAGTGTATTAAAAATAAATACCAATTCACTTATTGAACTTTTTACCGTGCAACAGATTTGTTTAGGTAAAACCTGAAGACCTGAAAACCCTTCTTTCTCCATTTGAAAAATATTTAGTATATTTAAAAAACAATAAAACTATACATTTTCTTCAAATGCAAAAACAACACTTTCTGCCCTACAGGGCAGAAAGTGTTGTTTAAATATGACTTAATATTTACCCGCTACAGCGGGTAAATATTAAGTCAAAAATATGCCGCTTTTGCTGGGATGTAGTACATTTTATGGGCATTCCGAAAACATGCACAATTGAAAATTTACGATTTTTGATTTATGACGTTATTGAAAGGAGTGAGCGATATATCTAACAGCTCATATCGCTCACTCCTTTCAAGAACGTCATAAATAAAAAAAAACTTAATTTTTCAGGAGAACATTTTTAAGGTTTAAAATTATAATACAATGTATTAAATAAATATCAAGCCACTTATCGAACTTCTTACTGCGGAGCAGAACTTTTTAGGTAAAACCTGAAGGTTTTTTTTCCATTTGAAAAATATTTAGTATATTTCAAAAAATAATTAAAAAATACCTTTTCTTCAACATGCAAAAACAACACTTTCCTGTAGCGGGTAAATATTAAGTCAAAAATATGCCTCTTTTGCTGGGATATAGTTCATTTTCTGGGCATTTCGAAAACATGCACAACTGAAAGTTGACGACTTTTGATTTATGACGTTGTTGAAAGAAGTGAGCGATATATCTAACGGCTCATATATTGAAGGCCCTATTCTGCAATTGCAGTATGATGTTTGTATCAACACTCTCCGTTCACACCTATATGGGTAAGGAGAGCAGAATTATAATAAAAATTATGCTTTGATTTGCATAATAGGCCCTTTTCGGCCGAAAGTAACAGTCTACAGTAGCTGTCAATACGCAGTTAGGAAATCTACACGGGAGACTATTCTCCAACTATATGGACTGTTTAAGAAGAACGATAAATTTATAAGGCGAATGCAATTGGATGAGGCGAACTGGGGCGAATATATTTTTTTCATTTTTATATTTTTTTTGGACATCTCATCAAAGATAAAGAAGATGAAGAATATGGAAGTCTGGGCATTTACGGGGCTGACGACCGTCATAGGCTGGTTTAAGTGATCACTTTACACACGTGTAAATATATTGTAGATATTTATATATTGATGCTAATTACATATCAACATATAGCTACGAATCTGTTGCGTATGTTTTCTGTTTCATGTGTTTACTGTTTTTTTTTGCTGTTGCCTTATAGCACTCATTTTTACTTTATTGCTCTTCTCAACTAATACATCTTATAACTGTTTATATTATTTTATTTTTATTATTTTTACTTTAGCTCTTAATTAAGTCTGCCTATTAATCTTCTTTCTTAATTCGTCCGCCTCCGTAGTGTAATGGTCAGCGCGCTCGGCTACCGTTCTGGAGGTCCCGGGTTCGATTCCCAAGGGGGGTAAAATAAATATTAGTGATTTTTTCACTGTAATATTTATTCAAAATTACCATGCACTGGTACCTGAAGCGGAGGGCTGATCACCTTTCCTTCATGTATAAACGATCAGGATAACACTGCGTTTATATGACACAGTGCCCTATGCACCATTTGGGTGCGGATAAGGGTTTTATATTTATATTTATATTAATCTTCTTAACTTCTGCTATATTTTATTCTTGCTGTTTACTTTTGACTCATTTAACATTTCGCTCACTCCTTTCAAGAACGTCATAAATCAAAAAACTTAAATTTTTCAGGAGAACGTTTTTAAAGTTTATTAATATAATACAATGTATCAAAAAATAAATATCAAGCCACTTATTGACCTTATTACTGTGCAATAGATCTTTTTAGGTAAAACCTGAAGGTTTTTTCTCCATTTGAGAAATTTTTAGTATATTTAAATACATAATTGAAAAATACCTTTTCTTCAAAATGCAAAAACAACAATTTCTGCCCTGTAGCGGATAAATATTAAGTTAAAAATATGCCTCTTTTGCTGGAATATAGTACTTTTTCTGGGCATTCCGAAAACATGCACAACTGAAATTTGACGATTTTTGATTTATGACGTTCTTGAAAGGAGTGAGCGATTTGTTAAATTTTGTAATCGGAATGTTACAATAACCTGTCTTATTTGTTATTCATTATTGTAAATGTATTTATGTTCATGTTCTGTTAAATTTCTAAATAAATCAAATAAAATTAAATTAAAATAAACTTTTGTAACCATATTAAATAACTTTTTTTTTAAGTACGACACGGGTTTTGCCGGACACGTAGAAAAATGTGTTAACGAATGATCGCTGAAGAATAGGCCCCCAAAGTATTACTGAAATGGAAATTATGCTAATATGAAGACTAGCATTATCTTTTATGCGTTGGGTTATTTTTTTCACTTTTTTCTCTTCTAGACATTATTTAAGTAAACAAACCATTATTTCATTATCTACTCAATTAATTTATATATAGTTTTTTTTATGTACATTATTCTTGGCATCTCAACAAAGATGAAGAAGAATAAGGAAGTCTGGGCATTTCGACTGTCCAAACTCAAAACACAGTAAGGGACATTTTTTGTAGTACGTTTTTTTTGCATTTTTGGACTAAGTAGATTCTACTTAGTCCAAAAAATGCAAAAAAATGTCCCTTACTGTGTTTTAAGTTTGGACAGCCGATTTACAGGGCTTAGTGATCACTTTACACACGCGTAAACATTCACCAATAGATCAATATCAGACGGGAGGAATATCTAATTTAACATACTCAACCTATAAAGGATTGTATTAGACTCGTGAAGTGTTTATAACAGCCGATATAATCAATATTTTCATTCGTCATTTTCTTGTGGAAAATTCGCCTTCGTAAATATGCCGTTTTCGTAAGTTGGTAATGAATGACGTCATAGAAACGATGGACTTATTTTAATATTGGTAACATTGCTAAATTATTGGCGGCTCTATTTTTTTAATGTCTATGGTCCACCCTGTAAATACCCAGACTTCCATATGCACTGTCTCGTGTGATTTATCGATATATATAGGAGTTCGAAAAATTTGAGTAGTATGGTTGTCAATCAAGGGTAGAATGGTGAACGTTGCGCGTGTTCAAAGTGATCACTTAATCAGCCTATGACTGGTCATAAGCCCTGTAAATACCCAGACTTTCATATTCTTCTTCATCAATGTTGAAACCGCTCACTCCTTTCAACAACGTCATATATCAAAAAACTTGATTTTTCAAGAGATCGTTTTTAAAGTTTAAAATTATAATAAAATGTATTAAAAATAAATATCAAGCCACTTATTGAACATTTTACTGTGCAACAGATCTTTTTAGGTAAAACCTGAAGGTTTTTTCTCCATTTGAAAAATATTTAAAAAAGTGTATTTAAAAAAATAATTAAACAATACCTTTTCTTCAAAATGCAAAAACAACACTTTATGCCCTGTGGCGGGTAAATATTAAGTTAAAAATGTGCCGATTTTGCTGGGATATAGTACATTTTATGGGCATTCCGAAAACAGGGACAACTGAAAATTGACGATTTTTGATATTTGACGTTGTTGAAAGGAGTGAGCGATATGTCAAAAAAGTGTAAAAATAACTCCAGATTTGTGAACAAGTATTTGGACACACTCGAAACGTTAAAACCTAATATGTTTTTTTTACATTTTTTCAGAGGTGACACCCCTTCAGCATGAAAAGAGCAAAGGACCGATGGACGAGTGGTCACCTTGCAGTTGGTGAGTAACTAAATATACCTAACTAACCGTCACGCCGCTCCCCGCAGGGGTAGGCAGAGATAACAGAACTCCCCACACCAATCTGTCTTTGCAAACAATATATTCTAATATTCTTCAGAGATTTTTTAAAAATATATTATTTTTTTAAATTTCAAACCTTGAGGTGAAGTGTGCAGACCTCTATTGTTCATATATACCCGCCGATTATTCCGACTCCTGACCTGACCACTTTAAAGTATTGGCATACTTGACCATGTAAAATTTTCCTTGGTCTTCCTTTGTTACCATTTCCAACTACTACATTTCCCTCATTAATTTGTTGGTTACACCAGTCTTTCTTCACTCATTCGATCCACATGTCCAAACCATCTCAACACACCGTTCTTAGTTTGATGGATAATGCTTATCTCAGCCTTGCACCCTTTCCTTATATCACCATTGGAATATCTAACACACATGGTTTTGCCGCACTGAGAGATCGCAATCCGACTAAATTCAGTCTACTTACATCCTTCTTTTGCCAACTCCATGCTTCAATTCCATACATTAGGGCCTCCGTGGTGTATTGCAAGTATAGCTTTCGCTGTAAGGTTTTTATTTGCTGTTACAGAGTTCAGTGCAACATTCACTCTCCATCCCTAGAAAACATACTTCCCAATAGAGGAAATTATCTAATTACTAAAAGCATCCCGCCGCTTCTCCGCAGGGATAAGCAGAGAAAATAAAACGCCATACGCCATACCACTCTGTCTTTGCAATCATTCTTAGCCTCTTCCACATTTATGCATCTCCTCATACATACCCGCCGATTATTTAGACTATAGGAAATCGTGATCCTGTTCCTAAATTTCTTCATTTTCTTGTATTTTACACCAGATCTATATTCTTATATATATATATACTATATCTCTTTAAAAAACCAGTATATTTAGATACTTACGAGACACATCGCTCACTCCTTTCAACAACGTCATTTATCAAAAATCGTCAATTTTCAGTTGTGCATGTTTTCGGAGTGCCCAGAAAATGAACTATATCCCAGCAAAAGCGGCATATTTTTAACTTAATATTTATCCGCTACAGGGCAGAAAGTGTTGTTTTTGCATTTTGAAGAATAGGTATTGTTTAATTATTTTTTTTAAACATACTAAATATTTTTCAAATGGAGAAAAAACATTCAGGTTTTACCTGAAAAGATCTGTTGCACAGTGAAAAGTTCAATAAGTGGCTTGATATTTATTTTTAATACATTATATTATATTTTTAAAATTTAAAAACGATCTGAAAAATCAAGTTTTTTGATATATGACGTTGTTGAAAGGAGTGAGCGATATGTGGAGGTCCTCACCAAAAGTTACATTTCCAATATTGCACACAAAAAGTCCTTTAAATGCAAATCTGTTCTGTTGACTGTATTCTATCGAAATCCTAATTAAAGTCGCGACAAAACGTGACCAATCCTGTGTTAAACCAATATGACATCATTGAATCGCACCAAAACGTAACAATTTTACAAGCCAGTATAGTTAGTAGAATGAAGTTATGGAAGGTGTTATCTGAGTATGGAGTAAGCAGTAAACTCATCCAAGGCATTGCATCCTTGTACGAGGATAGCACTGCATGCATTAGGGTAAATGGCTCTTTTTCATCCTGGTTTGACATCTCTAAAGGTGTAAAACAGGGATGTGTAATGTCGCCTTGGCTGTTTAATCTATACATGGATAACTGCATGAAAGAGCTGAAAGGTTTAAATATTGGAGCAAGAATGAATAATTTGACCGTTTGTTGCCTTTTATATGCTGACGACGCTGTTCTTCTTGCCGATAGCAAAGAAGACCTGCAAACGTTGGTGACAAAAGTGTTTAATGTGTGCAAGGAAAGTGATTTATCGATGAATGTTAGCAAATCCAAAATCATGGTTTTTGAAAGAGATGAATGTAGATCTGAGTGTGAGATATTGGTAAATGGGGAGATTTTGGAACAGGTAGATGATTTCATATATTTGGGTAGTATGTTTTCTAGGGATGGAAAGATTGATAAAGACATAAAAAGGAGAGTGAATGCTGGGAACAGAGTGAATGGTGCACTAAAATCAGTTTTAGCAAATAAAAATCTATCAGCGGAAGCTAAACTGGCAGTACACAATGGAGTTCTGGTTCAAACCCTTATGTATGGAAGCGAAGTGTATGGAGTTGGCAAAAGAAGGATGAAAGCAGACTGAATGCAGTCGAAATGCGATCGCTCAGACGAATGTGTGGCAAAACGATGTTTGATAGATGTTCGAATGATGAAATAAGGAAAGAATGTAAGGCTGAGATAAGCATTACCGATAAAATTAAGAAAGGTGTGTTGAGATGGTTTGGACATGTGGAGCGTATGAGTGAAGAAAGAACGGTTAAACAAATTTATGAGGCGAATGTAGTTGGAAAAATAAGCAGAGGACGACCGAGGAAAACTTGGCACAATCAGGTATGTCAAATACTTGAAAGCGGCCGGGTCAGGAGTCGTAATAATCGTCGGGCATGTATGAGGAGATGCATGAATGTAGAAGAGGCAAAGAATGTTTGCAAAGACAGAGTGGTGTGGCGTTCGATTCTCTCTGCCTACCCCTGCGAGAAATCGGCGTGATGGTTAGTTAGTTAGTTAGTTAGAATTCCTGATTACTTAAAATCATTTATAATGGAATGCAACGTTTTGGTGAGGACCTACACATATGTACCTATAGTATACTTTAAATATGTAATATAGGTGCAAGTACATTATGTACTTTAAAGCTGATAACCTTACAAAAGTCCTTGATTACAAATTTATTCAAAAGCTGTTTCCATTGGTTCATTTTGTTACATTACATTACTTAGTTTCTCTTGACGGTAATCCACGATTTATATATGTAAATCCTGATACAACGATATTTATTTTATTTTCTTATAACTATTGTAGAAACAGAATTATAATCATTTAAAGTCCTCCAATTTCACTCTAAAATAGGGACCTTTTTCTAACGTTAAATACTACAATACAGTGAATACGCGCGGAGCAGGTTACTCGTGAAACTGTGCAATAAATTAGAGTACAATATTATCTGTGTTCCTATGTCTTATAACTATTGTAGAAACAGAATTATAATCATTTAAAGTCCTCCAATTTCACTCTAAAATAGGGACATTCTGCGACATTTGTTTTACGAGGTTGTAGTACTTGTTCCTTGAATCCTGGGTCATTATCCTCGCGAAGGTAACAGGATTTTCCGGGATTCTATTCCGTGTTTATTCAATCGGAATGCTGTATGTGTGGGCGTTTGTAAACCTCTTTTTACAGGACTTTTAAATGACTGGTCATTCTAAATGACGCAACATATGTTAGCGAGGACTCTAAATAGCAAAATATGGGAAATATGTAATCATGTCTAACAAATTAATAATAATAATACAACCCTTATCCGCACCCCAATGGTGCATAGGGCACTGCGTCATATAAACGCAGAGTTATCTTGATCGTTAACACATGAAGGAAAGGTGATCAGCCCTCCGCTTCAGGTACCAGTCCAGGGTAATATTGAATAAATATTACAGTGAAAAAATCACTTATATTTATTCGACCCACCCTGGGAATCGAAACCGGGACCTCCAGAACGGTAGCCGAGCGTGCTGACCATTACACTACGGAGGCGGACAACAACTAACAAATTAACTTACTTTTATTTTGTTTTTGACATCTCATCAAAGATGAAGAAGAATATGGAAGTCTGGGCATTTACGGGGCTGACGACCGTCATAGGCTGGTTTCAGTGATCAGTTTACGCACGTGTAACATTCACCAATTATTATTAAACCATATCCGCTCCCTAGGTGGAGCATATGGAGTCCACAAACTGTCTCCAGGCTTTTCTGTCGGCTGCCAGCTCCCTTGCATCCTCCCAAGTCAGACCGCGTCTCGAAGTTCTGACGAGAGCTGCCGACAATTCACCAATTCTACCCATTATTGACGACCACGCTACTCAAACTTTTGGAAGTTCTTTTTATACGAACCAATTTTGAAACATTGTTCTTGAATCGCTAGAACTTCACTAGAGACATCTATGCCCAGACTTCTATATTCTTCTTCGTCTTTGATGAGATGTCAAAAAATAATATGAAAAATGACTCCTGTAATTGGAGATAATCCAGATTTGTGAACCAGTTGTTGGACACACTCAAAATGTTGTAAAAAAACTTACCATCACGCCGGGGTAACTTCTGCAGGGGTAGGCAGAGAGAATAGAAACCCCTAACTACAACTCGACGAACGATAAATATAGGAACTCTATATAATTTTTTTAAATATTTTTGGCAGATATTTTGTGGCACATTTTATAAACTGTATAAAATAAAACAACTTTGTTTTAACCGCTTTTTATTGGTACAGTTTTTCCAACTGGTTTCGACAAGAACCTTGTCATCATCAGGGTTTATGTACTAATTCCAAAACATTGAAATACTCGTAGTTAGGTTATAGTTAAGGGTCTTTTTCCAATCGGTTTCGACAAGAACCTTGTCATCATCAGGGTTTATGTACTAATTCCAAAACATTGAAATACTCGTAGTTAGGTTATAGTTAAGGGTCTTTTTCCAATCGGTTTCGACAAGAACCTTGTCATCATCAGGGTTTATGTACTAATTCCAAAACATTGAAATACTCGTAGTTAGGTTATAGTTAAGGGTCTTTTTCCAATCGGTTTCGACAAGAACCTTGTCATCATCAGGGTTTATGTACTAATTCTAAAACATCGAAATTCTCATAGTTAAATAATAAATATCAAGCCACTTACTGAACTTTTTTCCGTACAACAGATGTTTTTAAGTAAAACCTGAAGGTTTTTTCTCCATTTGTAAAATTTAGTATATTTAAAAAAAATAATTAAGCAAAACCTTTTCTTCAAAATGCAAAAACAACACTTTCTGTTCTGTGGCGGGTAATATTAAGTTAAAAATATGCCTCTTTTGCTGGGATATAGTACATTTCTGGGCATTCCGAAAACACGCACAACAAAAATTGATGATTTTTGATTTATGACGTTGTTGAAAGGAGTGAGCGATATGCCAATGACGCGCCTGTAATCGCCTGTCGCGCTTTCTAGGAATGATGTTCCTGTGCTGCCTGGTGTTGCCCCATGCATTTGGAGCAAAAGCCACTTCCCTCTTCCGGACGACCACTACCACGACCACAACCACCACCACAACCGCAGACCCCACAGAAGTCGATGAGGTTTGTACACCGCAATATCATTTTATACGATTTTTTTCTTATATACGGGACCTACTCGAGTCACCACAGTCTCTATATTCTGGTATTATTATTGAAAGGTGTCCCACCGCATTCCCAGACCTGATACAGAAGCATCTAGGCTTCCTGACAGACCTTCTCTATAATAATAAGCGAGGTACATTGAGAGCTGTCCCACCGCATTCCCAGACCTGATACAGAAGCATCTAGGCTTCCTGACAGACCTTCTCTATAATAATAAGCGAGGTACATTGAGAGCTGTCCCACCGCATTCCCAGACCTGATACAGAAGCATCTAGGCTTCCTGACAGACCTTCTCTATAGTAATAAGCGAGGTACATTGAGAGCTGTCCCACCGCATTCCCAGACCCACCGCATACCAGTCCAGGGTAATATTGAATAAATATGACAGTGAAAAAAATCACTAATATTTATTTTACCCCCCTTGGGAATCGAACCCGGGACCTCCAGAACGGTAGCCGAGCTTGCTGACCACTACACTACGGA
Source organism: Brachycentrus maculatus (assembly GCF_059751285.1). Taxonomy (NCBI): domain Eukaryota; kingdom Metazoa; phylum Arthropoda; class Insecta; order Trichoptera; family Brachycentridae; genus Brachycentrus; species Brachycentrus maculatus. The sequence goes on along the minus strand of NW_028281566.1, from coordinate 49,788 downwards.
GGCGGACAAAGTAATTATTCTAACAATTATTGTTAGTATACAAGGACATTTTGTAAATATTTGATCAGTCAGTGTTTGATAATGTCCTAAGAAGACGAAACGCGTCACGTATTAACATATACATAAATAAATGTAGAATTCAATCCAACTAACCTTGTTTTATTTTGGATATATTACCCAACAGTCCCATATTTATTGTTAATTCTTGGGACTATCAAACCTTCGTTGTGGGTAAATCGTGTATCATGGTTGTGTACTAGAAGATTTTGACATTTTTGTCTAGTTTGTTGTTCAACGATGTTACTCATCCACAATATTCCCCGTACCGGAAGTAACTATATGTTTTAACTACTACTACCATCACGCCGTTTCCCCACAGGGGTAGGCAGAGAGGATGGAACGCCGCACTGTTCTGTCCTGACATACACCCCTCGCCTCCTTCACATCCATACATCTAGTCATACATGCCCTCCGACTACGCAGACTTTTGACACCGCCAGATTTTAGGCTCTGATTGATCTGATCGTGCCAAGTCTTTTTCGGTCGTCCTCGTTCTGTTTTCCCTCTCGCATTCGCCACATATATTTTTTTTGTCATTCTCTCGTTATCCATTCGCTCCACATGTCCATACCACCGTAAAGAACTCTTCATAATCTTTTCAATTATTCCTCGTTCAGCCTTACATTCCTCTCTGATAACACTGATTTTGATTTTATTTGATTGAGTCGTACACTGATTTTCCACACATTCGTCTGAGGGAGCGCATTTCAACAGCCTTCACTCTGCTTTCATTCTTCCTCTGCCAGTTCCATGTTTCGCCTTCCATACATTAGTGTCGGTACCAGCACGCCGTTGTGAACCGCTAGCTTGGCTTCATTGTGTTTTAATTTTTCCATATTTTTTAAAAATAGAGTAATCTTTTCCAGGTGACAGATGTGGACGCTGCAAATGTGACCCTGCCCACCAACTACACCGGGATTCCGCAGAAGGACTACATCTACGATCCCAATCTCCCGCGGGAACTAAACGGGTACAACCTCTCCTCCTACCCCTTCCTGGAGACGGTGCCGCCATTGGACCAGATCACCTTCAAGTGCGACGGCCTCCACGACGGCTTCTACGCCAGCATCGAGTACAAGTGCCAGGTAATTCGAATCATTTCAATTCAAAGCTTCTTTTCATCCCACCAATAGATGTCTCTAGTGATGTTCTAGTGATTCAAGAACAATGTTTCATAATTGGTTCATATATCGCTCACTCCTTTCAACAACGTCATATATCAAAAAACTTGATTTTTCAGGAGAAGTGGTCATATAATAATATAATAAAACCCTTATCCGCACCCCAGTGGTGCATAGGGCACTGCGTCATATAAACGGAGTTTTATCTTGATCGTTTTACACATGAATGAAAGGTGATCAGCCCTCCGCTTCAGGTACCAGTCTTGGGTAATATTGAATAAATATCACAGTGAAAAAATCACTTATATTCATTTTACCCCCCTTGGGAATCGAACCCGGGACCTCCGGAACGGTAGCCGAGCGTGCTGACCGTTACACTACGGAGGCGGTGGTTATATACTAATATTTTTAACATTTTTGTAAACAAAATAAAAAAGTAAATTGTTTGAATGTATTTTGGTCTGTTGCAGGTTTATCACCAGTGCCTGTACGGGACCCGCTATGACTTCCTCTGCGCCAACTACACAGCGTTCGATCAGAGCACTTTCATCTGCCACTTTGTGTCGGAAATCGATTGTGTCAACTCCCAGAAGCACTGGGGAAGGTATTGCCAGACAATTTTCTCTCTATATTATTTCGAGAAATAAAAATACTTTGTGTTTTGATCCACTCACATTTTTATCAACCAACTAGTTTCGGCAACAACCTGTTGCCCTCTTCAGGGTTTCATTTATTATTAAATATATATATAAAAAGAAACAGTGTACAAGTTGTCGAGTTTCAAAAGGGTAGAGGTGGGGGTAATGGTGTTTTAAGGAGGGGTAAGAGTAAGGAAGGGGATAACTCTGTTTAGGTTGGGTTTGATTTTATGGGAAAAATTTTAAAAATGGGACTTTGACTTACGTTTATTTGGTTATTAATTATATTTAATTTTTGTTTAACCGCTTTTTAATTTTTTTTTATTAAATTTAATATTAATGAACTTCGGTATCACTTAATGTTTTAGATATTTATTTAAAAAATATATATTTAGACACACCAATCTGTATTTCACTGTCTGTTTCTTTTACATTTTTGCTTTGCTGGCCGTACTCGCCAATATTATGTTTTGAATATTGAAAGCATTAACTTTGTGAATCATATTGATATATTATTTCGAGAAATAAAAATACTTTGTGTTCTGATCCACTCACATTTTTACTATTGTAATATAGTTATAATAAAAATGTGAGTGGATCAGGACACAAAGTATTTTTATTTCTCGAAATAATATATCAATATGATCCACAAAGTTAATGCTTTCAATATTCAAAACATAATTTTCTCTCTCTCCATAGCCGCATTACCCGCATGATTACATCATATTGAAAGCTGTCCCACCGCATGTCCAGATCTGATACAGAAGCATCTAGGCTTCCTGACAGATCTGCTCTCGCTAACCGATTTTTTAAAAACTAAGTTGCGATATTTATTTAAAATGTGAAACAATATAAAATTGTATCCCGATTTTACTGTGAATTTACATTTAACCGCATCCACGCGGCTCGAATAACCACATGTGTTTTCATAAAACATGCCCCATACGCGGCTGACATAACCGTATGTGTTTTTACTTTGCTCCAAGTTTCGAACCTCAGTTCAACTTGGAGGGATTTTTTCATGGTGTGGAACTTTGGATAGAATAATACGTCAATCCTTGGCCTTATGACATCTGTTGAAATATCTGACTAATAATTTGTAACATCACAAGGATAGATAAAAGAACAGATCCCTGATTTTTCTTGCGGTCGGTAATTAGTCCGCGCCATAATCATGCCCTATATCTGTTTCACTATCGACGCTACGCATCGCCAGTGGGTAAGAGTGACACAAGATGCTTGCTTTGATTTATTTATGTTACGATCTTATTTGTTTATATTACGATATATTTCAAGAATAATGTGACACATGTGTATTATAGAGTACCAAAAAGGCACAATGAATCCCATTGAACGTTTTTGTTTAGGAAAATAAATCGTTTGTTAACTAAATACATGATAAAAGTAATCATTTAAAAAACGGCAAAATACCGCCGCCCACGGGCGTCTCTTAGGAACAAAGTTAACGCGGTTAAAAGGTTAAAAGGTTAAAAGCTTTCAATATACCTGTCACTGCCAATCTAAATAAATACAAGATTGTAAGTCCATCACCAAATTTTCTAGAAGTTCCCCGGTGTAGGCAGTGAAAGGGATTAGTGTTTAGTTTAATTAGTCAGCTAGGTCCGATTCCGATCGACATTGGCCGGTACACAGACGCCCACAACCCCGACCAGCACAGCAGACAGACACGGAACAGTGCAAAGACAAGCCGCTAATCATCAGTCAACAGGATGAATAATTTTATATACCTTGTTTTATAGATCATGGTCCAGCACTTTGTTCTTTCCGAGAAAGGACACTTTCCATTCCTCGCCATAACACATCATTCTTCAGCAATTCCTTCTCTGTCCAAGCGGCCAGACTATGGAATGAATTACCTCTCCGCGTAAACAAATGCACCTTCTCTAATCACTTTTAAGAAACGTTGGAGACATTACGTCTGTGTGATATGGCACCTTACAAGGGCCCAGAGCAGCTGTATGCTCAGCAATCAGAATAGATAACAATTATGGATTAGACACTGGATGTTTCACCATAAATAAGGATGGGTATCTCAGAATCTGCGTTGCCAATGCCAAAAATCTAAGTCAAATTCCCCAAATTGAGAAGTCTCGATTCCCCACAAATTATGACCTAATGTATACCCACACACAGGTCATGACCTGATCCCATAAAGGCATGCCTTTATGGGATCTTTTTTTTGTATTTACACATTTTTTTATACTTGCATTTATATTATGTTGTGAAATGCAAAGAATTTAAAATAAATTAAAAAAAACGTGATGTGTAAAATTTACGAGCACCTTCATTTCAATTCTGTGTGTGCAGGAACGACGCGCTGTACAAGGCCACCACGACGTCCACGGCAGCGCCGCCCTCCACCACCACCACCCCCGCCCCGCCCCCGCGCCCCCGCCCGGGAAGCCGCAGGAGGCCCGCCCGCAGGCGCAGGCCGCAGTACGACTACTACGACGAGGACTTCCTGCCGGAATCCCGGGATGAAGATTATTACGAGGAAGACAGGTAACCAGCTGTCTGTATAAGGTCGCATGGTCAACCAGGACCTTGACAGGACACTACAGACTGAGGAAACACATGACAAAAATCTCACTTCACGACGCCCCAGTATGCAGATTTTGTATGGAGGATGACGAAACGCCAATCCACATTCTCTACAATTGTGACGCACTCGCTCGCAAACGAAGTCACATCCTCGGAGGACCTCTACTGGACTCCGAGTAGGTGAAGCTCCTACCGCCAAGACAGGTCGTGAGTTACATGACTCATGTAGGTCTTGGCAGTGAGCTGTAATACAGAGGGAGGTCACAATGGACCTAATAGTTTGGGAAGAAGGAGGTCCCAGGATCGATGTCCGGGCGGAGGCAAAATAGATAAAAGTGAAGCGTGGAGTTGGGAAAAGACGGATGAACGTAGATTGAATGCTGGCGAAATGTGTATATATCCTTCGTAATGCCGTTTAATGTCATACTTTTTCAAGATAGAAACAGAATCATTGCATATCAGGCGTGGTCCATCTGTCTTAAAAACTTCTCAGTTCTTCTGTTACTCTTCTCTTCTTTAGTCCGACGTCTTTACTACTTGACGCCATTATGGGTCTTGAAATTGCCAGGATAGTGAAATACTCCCATATGTGGGATATGACACGCACTACGCACGATAGAATGTTCTTTTGGTGGTTTTGTGTACACTAGAGGAAAAAATGCGTGATTTGCTCCGCGGCCTGCGGATTGGCCACCCTTGGTCTAATGTATGGAAGTGAAGCATGGAGTTGGTAAAAGGATAAAAGTAGACTGGATGCAGTCGGAATGCCATCTCTCAGTGCGGCAAAACCATGTATGGTAGATGTTCCAATGCTGATATAAGGAAACAATGTGAGGCTGAGATAAGCTTATTCGATAAATTAATTTAAAAAGGTGTATGGAGATGGTTTGGGTATGTGAATCGAATGAGTGAAGAAAGAACGGTAAAACAAATTTACGAGGTAAATGCGGTTGGTAATAGGAGCAGAGGAAGACCGAGGAAAACTCGGCATGATCAAGTATTTCAAATCCTTCAGCATGATCAGGTTGTGAGTCAGGATAATCGGCGGGTATGTATGAGGAGATGCGTGAATGTGGGAGAGGCGAAGATTGCAAAGACAGAGTGGTTTGGTGTTGTATTCTCTCTGCGTACCCCTATGGGAAAGCAGCGCGATGGTTAGCTGACGTTAGTTGTTATGTGTATGGAGAAAAATAAATAAATTTAAAAAAAAATCATTTGCAGAGCGTACAGTGAGGGTCGCAGGAGGAGGAAGAGGCCACGTCCAGCACAGCGGAGGCCGGCCTACGATGACGACTATGAAGATGACAGGTCAGTCTTTATCCATCTGGTATGGTATATCAAAAAATAAGAGCGCGCTGCCGCCGTGAGCAATCTTTAGTGTTGCGTGTGTCACTATTATGTTCAACAGGTGGCGCTGCCATTGAGATAAAAAGAACTGTTTTAAAACTTGTTGTATCGAGAAATTTGAAAGAGCTATCGAATAAGTAAGACCTATCCTTATGTTTTGAAATTCTTCTCACCCAATGGTGCATAGGGCACTACGTCGTGTTATCTTGATCTTTACTTACATGAAGGCAAGGTGATCACTCCCGTACTTCAGGGACTCTAGGTACTCCAGGGTAAATTTAAATACATATGAAAGATCGTTCAAATTTATTATGCCTGGGAATCGAACCCAGGGCCTCCAGCACGGTAGCTAAACACGCTAACCATTAACGAAGATATACTATATAAATTCTCATTTGATACTACATAGTGTCAGTCAAAACCTTCTTCTTCTTCCTGGCTACATTGCAACTTATCGTCTTTGTAGACTGTTGGGGTCAGCTCTCCTCGTCCTCAGGCTGTAGGTCCTTCTGTCCTGGACAACGTCACCTAGGCCATGCCTTCGAATCATGTTATCTTTCTGCAGCATCCATGAATTCTTTGGTCTTCCTCTAGATGTCTTTCGAGGAAGATCCATGGCGATCGCCTGGTTTACAATATGCTCCGGTTCTCTGCGTCCTATGTGCCCATACCATCTCAATTGCCTTTCCTCTACCTTACTATTGATGCCTGTTACAGCCAGGCTTCCACGAATGCGTGAACTTTTTATCTTGTCTCCAAGGGACACTCCAGCTAACCACCTAAGCATTCGCATTTCAGCAGTTTCTAGTTGCCTAGAGTAGGTGTTATACATCGTCCAGCATTCGGAGCCATAGAGGAGTGCGGGTCTGTCAATGGATCTTTGTCAGACGGGAGAAATTTCTTTTGCCTGATTTACGACATGCGTTCTCTGCGTCTGCTCTATATGTCAATCAAAACATTATAAAATATATTTTTAAATTAGGCTTGTTAGTTGCCGTCTTTACAATGTCGGTTCTCGATTCCAGGTACGAACGCAGACCGGAGGGTCGAACCAGAGTAGAGGAAGAAGACTACGAGGACAGGCGGAGCTACGAGCGCCCGCGCAAGGGCAACCGCAGACCGAGCGAAGACAGGGACAGGACAGACTCTAGAAAACCGGCCGACAGCGAGGAGGAGCTCCCCAGGCCCCAGGACAAGAGGAAACCGTCCAGGGACGACAAGAGGCCTTACGAAGAGGACAGAAGAGATTCTGAAGCTCCCAGGAGGCCGTTGAGAGATGATAAACCGCCACCTAGAGCAGCCGATGATCCGAAGGAACTGACCAAGGATGATAAACCCATCACTAACAGGGACAAGCTCTTCAGAGACACTGGAAGAGAGAGGCCTCACAGGATGGATGAGAGGAGTAAGAATGAAGACAGAAGGAATGATGATAGACCAAGAAATGATGATAGGCCAAGAAATGATGATAGACCAAGGAACGATGACAGGTCAAGAAATGATGATAGGTCGAGAAATGATGACAGATCAAGAAATGATGATAGGCCAAGGAATGACGATAGGTCAAGAAATGATGAAAGGTCAAGAAATGATGATAGACCAAGGAATGATGATAGGCCAAGGAACGATGATAGACTAAGAAATGAGGATAGGCCAAGGAATGATAGACCCAGTAGGAACGATGACAAAGAAGAAAGCAGAAATTTCGATGATTCCAGAAAGCCCATTGAGCCGACTGCCGGAGGCGCCTACGTGAAGCCCAGTGGACCTTCCCTCTTCAGCAAGCCGAGGCTGCCACCCAAGATAGCGAGGCCGGTGCCTATCAGCGAAAAAAACAAGTTTAAATATGTCACGGTTGCTCCTACCACCACCGCCGGGTCGTTGGATGACTATTATTACGACGATTATGAAGAGGATCCCAAGACCACTTCTTCCTCGTTCAAAACCGCATCGAGGTCTAGACCAGAACCGGTGGAAAGAGAGAAGTTCAAGCCTAAGTCGGATAGGAACAGGTCAAATTTTGACCAAGACGCACCAAAACGACCTCTCTCCGGTGCGTCGGGGAACAACAGGCAGAGGAGACCAGAAGCGGATAAGAGACCGACAGATTTAGAAGATGAATACGAAGAAGTTGAAGATGTCAGGCCGAGGAGGCCGACTTCCGCGAGACCCCGCGACGAGGAAAGATATTCTTCGAGGAAGAGACCGGTCAAATTAGAAGATGATTATTACTATGACTATGAGGATTCCAGACCTAAAACTGATGGCAGGAAGGATGAAAATAAACACAGTATCAATACGAGAGCTAAAGAAGATGTGCCCAGCAGTGAGGAATTTGTAGAAAGGGAGATTTCTACTAAAGGTAAAGAAATAACTTCGACAGAGGCAGTGACAACGGCGAAAAGCGGAAAGGGACAAGGCTACGTAAGGGTGGTGAAGAGACCTTTTCTACCTTCTCGCGGAGGTAGTCCATACTTGCCGAGAGGTCTGCAGCCACTAGGAGGAAAAAACGGAGATAAGACCACAACCGTGACGACTAGCACCACTACATCCACAACGCAAAAGCCGCAACAGCCGGACTACAGTTATGAAAGTGATTACGACGCCAAAGCCACAAATGACAGGGATCCAGCCGAAAATTACTCAGCGGAGTACGGCCAGAGCGGAGAGCAGTACGAAGTCAATGAGCAACCAAAAGTCGACAAATATTCTAGCGGCGAGCGAAATTTTGATAAGCAAATTAGCTACACGCAAAGCAAGCAGAAAGCGGAGCCTACCACGGAAACGATCGCGGTCAAAAATGACCCCCCGACAACAGAGAAGCCTCTGATCAAAGAAATCACGACGCAGACCCCTGCGTTCAACTTCAGAGGCAGCATACAATACGACACCGTAACAAAAGATCAAGAATTCAACCAGGTTAACAAACCAGACAAATTCCTAGAGAAAGAAGCCACGTTCAGACCGTCACCGCAAATATCCGACCCGTACAAACCGACAAACAAACCATACACGCCTCGAATACCGGAAAACATCTCCATTAAACAAAATTTGGCGGATTCGATCGAGAATGATTACGATGTCACCTTGAACGACGCGTTGAATCCGACGCTGCCGAACCTGACTCCTGTTCGTAGCTACCCGAGTCCGTTTGCAGAAACGCCCGACAGAGATTACACATTCGCTAGGTTCAGAAACAACAATAATAACTATCAAGATGTCGGATCGCAAGCCAATTACCAGCTCAGAAATCAAAACAATGCCAAGTACTCCCCGCGGAGATATCAAGCTCCTTACAAGTCCATTCCCGTAGCCGATAGTTCGTTTGCTGCCTCGGAACATTCCGGAGGCATCAGCGTCAGGACCCCGCAGTCCTTCTACATCCAGCATCCCGGCTACCCGGGCGCCTACAGCCCGGAAGAGACCAACTCCGGGCTGAGACAGAGTCAAGTCGGCTATCGGCACGCCAGCCTGGGAGATTATTATGTTTAGTGATACTCGTAGAAGTAAGAATGTGTATATGTAATATTTAACTGTATTTTATACTGCCAAAAAAATATATAAAAAAGAAAATCATACAATATTACCAGAGTTTTTCATTTAAATATGCATTTATTTATTTCATTGTTTGAATGAAGTTTGATGAAGATTTTTATTTAAAAAAAAAATACTAACTAACTTGCTAATCGTCACGCTGCTTCCGCAGGAGTAGGCAGAGAGAATAGAATGCCACACCAATCTGCCTTTGCAAAAATCTTCTAAGATTTTTTAAAATATCATTTATTTTCTTCATTCTAAATGTTGAGGTAAAATGTGCAAGGTACGGCATATGCATTATACAACATATCGCTCACTCCTTTCAAGAACGTCATAAATCAAAAAACTTGATTTTTCAGGAGAATGTTTTTAAAGTTTAAAAATATAATACAATGTATTAAAAATAAATATCAAGACACTTATACTTAACTTTTTACTGTGCAACAGATCTTTTTAGGTAAAACCTGAAGGTTTTTTCTCCATTTAAAAAATATTTAGTCTATTTAAAAAAATTATCAAACAATACCTTTTCTTGAAAATGCAAAAACAACACTTTCTGCCCTGTAGCGGGTAAATATTAAGTTAAAAATATGCCTCTTTTGCTGGGATATAGTACATTTTCTGGGCATTCCGAAAACATGCACAACTGAAAATTGACGATTTTTGATTTATGACGTTCTTGAAAGGAGTGAGCGATATGACAAATGCGAATAGATGCTATCCAAGCCGGCACAAAATGTGTGCCAAATGCGTGTGGTCACTTTCCAAGTTGGCACAGACTGTGTGCCAAATATGTGTGAACTTTCCAAGCTGGCACAGAATGCGTGCCAAATAATTTTGGACACCATTCAAGTGGCACAGACTGCCAAATGCGTGTAGGCACTCCAAGCCAGTGCAGACTGTGTGCGAAATGCGTGCAGGCACTCTCCAAGCTGGCACAGACTGTGTGCCAAATGTATATGAACACTATTCAAGGTGGCACAACTGTGTGCCAAATGCAAGTGTACACTATCCAACCGGCGCAGACTGTGTGCCAAATGCGTGCAAGCACTCTCCAAACTGCCACAGACTGTGTGCCAGATGTATATGAACACTATTCAAGGTGGCATTGACTGTGTGCCAAATGCAAGTGTACACTATCCAACCGGCGCAGACTGTGTGCCAAATGCATGTTGTAACTACCCAAGCCGGCACAGACTGTGCCAATTGCAAATGTCTACTACCCAAGATGACAGACTGCTTGCCGACTGCGAATAAAATATCAAAAACATATTTTTTAATAAAATATTAAATTAGTTTTATAACTTACATTAGTCCGTCTCCGTAGTGTAATGGTCATCACACTCGGCTACCGTTCTGGAGGTCCCGGGTTCGATTCCCAGGGGAGGTCAAATAAATATAAGTGATTTTTTTCACTCTAATATTTATTTAATATTATTACCCTGGACTGGTACCTGAAGCGGAGGGCTGATCACCTTTCCTTCGTGTGTTAACTATCAAGATAACACTGCGTTTATATAATGCAGTGCCCTATGCACCATTGAGATGCGGATAAGGGTTTGAATCGAAAAAAAAAATATGTTTTATAAATAAAAAGACAATGATAATTTTTCTAATATATTTTATTATAATACCATTTGTGTAGTAGTGAATATACATTTTTATAAAATAACCTTAAAAATATTCCCACGGTTTTATCATACCTCACAGCATAATCAAAGGAATAAGACAGACAATATTGAAACCCGGATTCAAAGACTTTGCAAATTGTCGCAAATCTTCTTCCTTTCAATGGTGTTCGGGTTAGGGGAACAGATGAAGTCAGTAGTGAGATGAGGTGAGTAAGGGAGGGAGGCTGGGGAAGAACAGTGATCGAGTGATTGCTCAAAAACTCATGAGTTCTGAAGCCTAATGGGCTGGAGCTAAAAACAAAACTAACTAACCATCACGCCGCTTCTCCGCAGGGGTAGGCAGAGAGAATAGAACGCCACACCACTCTGTCTCTGCAAACATTCTTCGCCTCTTCTACGTTCATGCGTCTCCTCATACATACCCGCCGATTGTTACGACTCCTAACCTGACCACTTTCAAGTATTTGGCATACCTGATCGTGCCATATTTTTCTCGGTCTTCTCTGCTCCTTTTTCCACTTGCATTCGCCTCGTAAATTTATTTTACCGTTCTTTCCTCGCTCATTCGTTCTACATGTCCAAACCATCTCAACACACCTTTCTTGATTTTATCGATAATGCTTATCTCAGCTTTGCATTCCTTCCTTATTTCACTATTCGCACATCTATCATACATCGTTTTGTCGCACATTCTTCTGAGAGCTATCTCATTTCGACTGCATTCAGTCTACTTTCATCTTTCTTTTGCCAACTCCATGTTTCACTTCCATACATTAGAGTTGGAACCAGGAAGCCGTTGTGCACTGCCAGTTTAGCTTCCGCTGATAGGTTTTTATTTGCTATAACTGATTTCGGTGCACCATTCACTTTGTTCCCAGCATTCAGCATGGGCTGGAGCTAATGATCATTACCAAAAAAGATTTTAAATAATTCCCGAAATTAGGGCAAATGCGCCAAAGGAGCTGAGGGATGTCACAAAAGAAGCGTTCGAGGACTGTTCCCAAAAGTGAAAACACCGTTGGGATGAGTGTGTGTGTCGGAAAGGTGACTACTTCGAAGGGGACCCACACATGTGACTTCTAAATAAAGCACATTTTATTTAAAAACACTGGTCTACATATTAAGACCTTAACAAACGCACGTAAATGTATGAGATATCCCTCACTCCTTTCAACAACGTCATATATCAAAAAACTTGATTTTTCATGAGATTGTTTTTAAAGTTTTAAAATATAATTTCATTTTGATTCGGCAGTCACTTTGTGGTAAAATCTATCCATTTTTATTAATGTTATACTTAGTAAATACCACTATTTCTTAAAATCTACTGTGACACGTGTTTCGATGCATTCCGCATCATTTTCAAACACTGTATTCAAACACAGTGTTTGAAAATGATGCGGAATGCATCGAAACACGTGTCATAGTAGATTTTAAGAAATAGTGGTATTTACGAAGTAAAATATTAATTAAAAATTTAAAAATATCATTAAATGTATAAAAAATAAATATGAAGCCACTTATTGAACTTTTTACTGTGCACCAGATCTTTTTAGGTAAAACCTGAAGGTATTTTCTCTATTTGAAAAATATTCAGTATATTTAAAAAAATAATTAAACAATACCTTTTCTTCAAAATGCAAAAACAACACTTTCTGCCCTGTAGCGGGTAAATATCAAGTTAAAAATATGCCGGTTTTGCTGGGATATAGTACATTTTCTGGGCATTCCAAAAACACGCACAACTGAAAATTGACAATTTTCGATTTATGACGTTATTGAAAGGAGTGAGTGATATACGACTCTAACCGTACGCATCGGCAATTTTATTCAAAAATTCATCTGTAATAAATATAGAGGCAAAACCATCTACATTTTCATGAGTTTTCTGGAAAAATTTTATAGACTTCACCGTCCCTTATCTAAATATCACTAGGATATTCTGAAAATTTCCAAACAAATTCGATCGGACCACAAAAAATATCACAGACACTCAAGATAAGATTTGAATAGGGTCAAATCCAGGTAAAATTTAATAATCACAAAATTTTAGAATTGAGATACAAACGAACGTGTGGAAAATCATTGTATGACAGAATTAAAAACGGAGGTATAAGAATGGAATGTAAGGCTGAACGAGGAATAATTGAAAAGATTAGGAAGAGTTCTTTACGGTGGTATGGACATGTGGAGCTAACGGATAACGAGAGAATGACTAAGAAAATATGTGTGGCGAATGTGAGAGGGAAAACAGAACGAGGACGACCGAAAAAGACTTGGCTCAATCAGAACCTAAAATCTGGCGGTGTCAAAAGTCTGCGTAATCGGAGGGCATGTATGATTAGATGTATGGATGTGAAGGAGGCGAGGAGTGTATGACAGGACAGAAGAGTGGGGCGTTCCATCCTTTCTGCCTACCCTTGCGGAGAAACGGCGTGATGGTAGTAGTAGTAGATACAAACGTTCATGAAATCAACGCGTAGCCATGACACGAACCTTTTTAAGTAGCGTGAATTTATTTTCGAATGAAATTTGATTTACTCAAAAGATGTCATTGAGTTAGACTACTTATAAACCCGCGAAAACACAGGACCAGTCTAGAAGGTGTTGATTGAACAGGCCAAATATTAAACAAAACGCTGCTAAAATTCAATTTCAACAAGTTTTGATAGAAATACAGTTTTTTTTTCAATATTATACATATGAATCCTTCAATTATGCGTGCGAAATTCCATAACAAATTCATTAACAAGAAAAAAACTAAAGAAAAATGACAAAATTGCATGTAAATGAATTAATTCAATTCAACGTCACATAATATGTATATAGGACTAGAAAAATTACTCAATTATTTTAATTTTTAATTTTTATTTTTCCTAAACGCAATTTTTTTAACGTTAAATTTTAATAATATAGAGATCATTTCCAAGTGAATATAGAAAAATATACATTTAAAGAATACAGCCGATAAAATTATATAAATTTCGAGACACCTTCACTTTGGGCAGTGAATGCATTTTCATAAATCTAATTCAAGCATTTTTAAAAGTGAAAAACCACGAATTTTTAAATACACTGCTTTTATTGCCAAAATTATTTGCGGGAGCACTTCAAAGAGTTTTTTCCATACTGTTGGTAGAGAGCGGGAGACGCTTGCGAGCGTTCTATTTGCTTACTTTAGGTAGAGCGCGAGAGACGCCTGCAAACATTGTACAGATGGGAATTGGGTGTTGCGGCTACTTGTGATTAGTATACTGAGGGTCGGGCGGCAGACTGCGTATAATATAGACAGAGTATAATTAGGGTCAGGGTTGATGACCAAAACTGCCCGACAACAATGTATTAATACTCTACCGACCGCACAAATAGACTTGCACTTGAAACTGCACGTTTTTGCACATAATAACACATTTTTTACGGCATGCACATATCGCTCACTCCTTTCAAGAACGAAAAAAGTTAGAGTTTAAAAATAAAATACAATGTTTTAAAAATTAATATCAAGCCACTTATTGAACTTTTTACCGTGCAACAGATCTTTTTAGGTAAAACCTGAAGGTTTTTTCTCCATTTGAAAAATATTAAGTATATTAAAAAAAAATAATTAAACAATACCTTTTCTTCAAAATCTAAAAACAACACTTTCTGCCCTGTAGCGGGTAAATATTAAGTTAAAAATATGCCGCTTTTGCTGGGAAATAGTACATTTTCTGGGCATTCCGAAAACATGCACAACTGAAAATTGACAATTTTTGATTTATGACTTCTGTTCTTGAAAGGAGTGAGTGATATTAGTGCATTTCAGAAATTTATATGTTGCGGCGGTTTGCACATTTTGTGAATTTCAGAAACCAACACTTTAACTAGGGCATACATCACGTTGATGTCTTACTTTAGCCATGCGTCATCAGCCACGTACGCCACGTTGACATTCTCAGCTATACGCAACATTGCTCACTAAAAAAACCTAATCCAATTTTAACGCTTCGAAATTTCTCAGTCCAGTCAAATAGAAAAGAAAGAAAAAGGAAAGAGTACATTTCTAATATGTATAATTTCACAATGTGAGGCAAGGAAGCGTGTGTAGATTTGGTGAACGTTACACGTGCGTAAAGTGATCACTTAACCAAGCCTATGACGGTCGTAAGCCCTGTAAATGCAAGTCTTATTCTCCTTCATCTATGTTGAGATGTCAAAAAAAAAATCAATGGTTTTTATAAAAATATTTGAAACAACAAAGCAATCAAAGACAAGCTGTCCGCGTATTGCGTGCGTTAATATCACGTTCAACAGATGGCGCTGCCATCGCGATAAAAATAGTAAAAAAAAAATGTGTTTATCCATCATAGATAAAAAAAAAAACATTAATCACAGGTATACAAAAAACATGCAACATTGTATCAAAATTTCAAAGTAATCGGTGAGTGACTTTGGGAGATGTAAGATTTTGAACAAACGAACGGTTACATTTTTATTTACATATTGCAGAAAGTCGCCAATGTTGGTCGGCAAAACAATCGATCAGTAATGGTCGAATCCGGTAAAAAAATGGTAATTATCCTGTAAAATCCGGTAATGAAGCGGTAAAATCCGGTAATGAAGTGGTAAATACCGGCAAGATAACCTGAAAAATCGGGTAATAACCCGACAATCCGGTACAGTTTATTTAAAGGTTATTTCTAGAATTCATTTCTGATTTTCTATCTAAGCGTGCTAAATTTCAATAATCAACAATTGATATATCAAAAACGATAATAAAACGTAAAAAATAGATACATTTAAATGTAAAAAAAGCGTTAATATATTTGATAACATTTTTAAAAAATCAATACAGAACCTCTCATAATGTGCATAATTCGTTCCAGAATCTTACTTGTTAAACGAAACATTTATAGTTTTGACTGCCGTGGAAGTTACGGCTCACAAGTGAATGTCGTAAAAAGGGGACTTGCCCTCTGTAACTCGTAATATGAAATGTCGCTCGTTAGGGCAGCAACTTTTTCACTTTATGAGAGGTGCTCGTTATAAGAGGTTCCACTGTATTTATTAAACGAATGGCCACAATTTTAGAGACAATATAGTTTAAAAATATTTGGTAAAAAGCGAATATACAATGTAATTAGCAAATTTGCCGTCAAAATTTAAAATCGATGTAGAACATGGCGCATGGGGCACTGCGTTTGATTGATACGGAGCCATCAACGCATATTTTGAGAAACATTACGGTAATATTGACAGTTTATATTCAAACCCGTACATAAAACCATCTGTAGCTTCAGAAGTTACCATAAATTTAATGCCAAATCGATAAATAACATTAAGTTTTACTTGGTAAAATCTTGGTAAATTTTGCCCGCCTCAGTAGTGTAATGGTCAGCACGCTCGGCTACCATTCTGGAGGTCCCAAGTTCGATTCCCAGGGGGGGTCAAATAAATATAAGTGATTTTTTCACTATAATATTTATTCAATATTACCCTGGACTGGTACCAGAAGCGGAGGGTTGATCACCTTTCCTTCGTGTGTAAACGATCAAGATTATTGATTATTATCATAGGGCACTGCGTTCATATGACGCAGTGCCCTATGCACCGTTGGGGTGCGGATAAGGGTTTAAATTACTTTGGTAAATACCACTATTTCTTAAAATCTACTGTTACACGTATTTCGGTGCATAAAACATCATTATTCGGTGATAGATGATGATTTTAAGTAAATTGAAACACGTGACACAATAGATTTTAAATTTTAATAAATTTTATTGAATATTGGTACCTATTTACCAAATAAAAGGGAGTTGTTAAAAAAAAGTGGTATTTACCAAGTAAAAGTTACATGTATTTAACCTTTTAACCGCGTTAACTTTGTTCCTGAGAGACGCCCGTATTTGGCGGTATTTCGCCGTTTTTTAAATGATTACTTTTATCATATATTTAGCTAAGAAACAATTTATTTTCCTAAACAAAAACGTTCAATGGGATTCATTGTGCCTTTTTGGTACTCTATAATGCACGTGTGTCACATTATTCTTGAAATATATCGTAATATAAACAAATTAGATCGTAACATAAATAAATCAAAGCACGCACCGTGTGTCACTCTTACCCACTGGCGATGCGTAGCGTCGAGAGTGAGACAGATATAGGGCGTGATTATGACTAATTACCGACCGCAAGAAAAATCAGGGATCTGTTCTTTTATTTATCCTTGTGATGTTACAAATTATTAGTCAGATATTTCAACAGATGTCATAAGGCCGAGGATTGACATATTATTTTATCCAAAGTTCCACACCATGAAAAAATCCCTCCAAGTTGAACTGAGGTTCGAAACTTGGAGCAAAGTAAAAACACATACGGTTATGTCGACCGCGTACGGGGAATGTTTTGTGAAAACACATACGGTTATGCGAGCCGCGTGGATCCGGTTAAAACATGTATATGTGGTATAAACCACATAAAAGTTGAATTGTAAAAATATGCTAGCGGTATTTACCAAGTACAATTTAAATTAACAAATACAGATAATTACCAGCTGAGGGTTAAATTTTAATCAAAACATCCCGGAAGGGGTTGTACACATTGTGCATTAAGCCGACTATACGTCCATTCGTCGATTTTAAATTTTGACGGTCAAATGAAAATAATTAATACCATACAGTACTTAAAAATTAAATTGAATCAAATCATAGTTGCCATATTATGAAACTAACCGTTAATTTTTACAAATTCATTTATGCATTTTTTAAAACACAAATCCATTGTGTATGTATTATTTAAAATGATATATATTTATTTTATCATATCGCACACCTAGATCAAAACTGTATCAACTCAAAAATTATGATTTTTTTTAGATAATCACGTATTCGTAAAAGAGGTGTGTGTATATATACAGTTGCGGACTGGGTTAGGCCAAATACATACTTAGAATTATTTAGTAAATTTTATAGTCACAACTTGATATAAAAAACATGTATCGTTCCTCTTTACATGAAATAAGACGGAAGTCTGAGCGTCCCAGGGCTTACGACCCGGCATTCGGCTGGCTTGACCCTTTCAGGACAACTGGTTACAGCTGCTAACCACAAATTTAACCTTTTAACCGCGTCAACTTTGTACCTGAGAGACGCCCGTACGCGGCGGTATTTCACCGTTTTTAAAATGATTACTTTTATCATGTATTTAGTTAAGAAACGATTTATTTTCCTAAACAAAAACGTAAAATGGGATTCATTGTGCCTTTTGGTACTCTATAATACACTTGTGTCACAGTATTCTTGAAATATATCGTAATATAAACAAATTAGATCGTAACATAAATAAATCAAAGCACGCATCGTGTGTCACTCTTATCCACTGGCGATGCGTAGCGTCGAGAGTGAGACAGATATAGGGCATGATTATGGCGCGGACTAATTACCGACCGCAAGAAAAATCAGGGATCTGTTCTTTTATTTATCCTTGTGATGTTACAAATTATTAGTCAGATATTTCAACAGATGTCATAAGGCCAAGGATTGACGTATTATTTTATCCAAAGTTCCACACCGTGAAAAAATCCCTCCAAGTTGAACTGAGGTTCGAAACTTGGAGCAATGTAAAAACACAAACGCTTATGTCAGCCGCGTATGGGAAATGTTTTATGAAAACACATACGGTTATGCGAGCCGCGTGGATCCGGTTAAAATAAATTGTCAAAGTGCCTACAGGTTTCTAGTTAAAACAATAGTGCAATATGTGTCGCCTATGTAACGGAAATAGTGCTTGTATAGATTTCATGTTGGTATCATTGTCTCGGAGCTTATTTCAGACCATTTATTGTGGCGATGTGCAAATGTCGAGATATTTATAGGTTATCTGTATCTTAGTTGATCAATTTTTTAAGGTTATTGAACGAAATAAACAAAATGACAGGTGAGTTTTAAAACTCCATTTTAATTTAAATATTGAATATTTCAACCAAACAATGATTTTTAAAGCCTACCAAATTGTATAAGTATTAGTATTAAAAAACACATTCTAAAAAATTGTGACAATTGTTTCCCCTTGTTATGGCATTTTTTGAAACCCCTATCCACACCCCATTGGTGCATAGGGCACTGCATCATATAAACATAGTGTTATCTTGATCGTTTACACATGAAGGAAAGGTGATCAGTCCTCCGCTTCAGGGTACCAGTCCAGGGTTATATTGAATAAATATTACAGTGAAAAAATCACTAATATTTATTTGACCCCCCCTGGGAATCGAACCCGGAACCTCCAGTATGGTAGTCGGGCGTGCTGACCATTACACTATGGAGGAGGACAATTGGCGGTGAGTTATAGTCATAATAATACTAAAAACATGTGACGCTAGCCCCGTAAATGCCCAGACATGCATATTCTTCTTCATGGATGTTTAATGTTACACAAAGTGATCACTTTAGCCGGCCAAATGCCAGGTCGTAAGCCCTGAAATGCTCAGACTTGTAAAGAGGAACAATAGTTTTATATCAAGTTGAGACACCTATAGATATAATTATTTACTTATACACATATGTTGTATACATTTCATCATCTTTACATACGCTCAAACTAGGCAAAAATGCAGTAAGTCCGCACTCGTACAAAAATCTGAGTTGGTACTTTGACTTATAACCTTTCCCTTACGGTGCTAAAAACTTCCGAGTGCACCGGTGATATGTATTTTGTACACCATATGAAAAAGTGGATAAAAAAAATGGGAAAAATGTTCCTAAATGTTGTTTTTATTGACCAAAGTTTATTGAAGTTTAAATGTAATCATTTTGTAATATAAGTATCAGAAAATGAGAAAAATATACATCGCAAGTACCCGCAACAGCTAGCGTAGCGACACGACCGCCTCGTAAGACAATCTCCGCACTACTGGCGCGGTAAACACGCTACGTCATGTAAATAGTTACCTAAGACAGCGTCGGCATAGATTGTTTCCCATTCCTATACACAGGACCAGCCTGCCGATGGTTATGCCTGTAGGAAGAGCTACCGCTATGTTGAACAATATCTCGTTGGATATTGATCTGCTGCATGTGTCTGAAGGAGTTTTCCGAAGCGGGATTCTTCTACATCTTTAGCAATAGTTCTTGCATATTTTAGATTTTTAATGCATTTAATGTATCCGCTTTAAATTTTTTAGCTTGTAATGTAAATGTTAGTTGAAAATAAATAAATTAAAATTGAAATTGAATTGAAATCACGTCCACGCACGCACACATTAAAAAACGTTTGCGTATTGGCGATTTTATCCCCGATTTTTTCACAAATGATTTATTTCCGTCGCTGTAAATGAATGTCACTTTATATTATAATACTTTCATGAAATACATAATTATATTACGGAGGAATGCAAAAATTCTGAGCCCGCATCAATTATATTTTACTTTGATTTTGCCATTTTAAAAGTCTACCTGCATTGCTCCTTTCAATGCCTGCATTGCTCCTGTTCTCTTATACGGCTCTGAAACATGGCACCTTACAAGGGCCCAGAGCAGCCGTGTACTAAGCTTTGAGAATAGGTGTTTGCGGAGAATCTTAGCCGTGCGGTGGTTTGACTTTGTGAGGAATGAAGAGATAAGGCGTAGGACGCAGCAAATCTTGGTCACAACTGTCGTCAAGAAAAGGCGATTCAGTTGGCTTGGCCATGCCCTCCGCATGCCTCCCGAGAGCCACCACTGCTGACGATTCGTCGGCAGTTCTCGTCAGAACTTCGGGACGCGGATCTGACTTGGGAGGATGCAAGGGACCTGGCAGCCGACAGAAAAGCCTGGAGACAGTTTGTGGACTCCATATGCTCCAACTAGGGAGCGGATATGGTTAATAAAAAGAAAAAAAAGTCTATTTGTAGTAAATACATATCACCGGGAGGAGAAGATTATATATACCAACCTAGAATGTGGTTTATATTTATATTTCTAAAGATATGGGCATATTCAGTTAGCGGAAAATCAATGCGAAGGATGCTATCTGCAATTTGAAGGGTGTTATCGCTTAATTAAAAATATCAGATATATTTGCGAATGAAAGAGGTTTTTTTGTTCTTGATTTATACAGAGTGGCGCAAAATGAATCACCCTTTCGAGAAAATGTTATAATTTTTCCTAATAGCGTCGTCGTACGTCAACCATATCCGACATTTGCGAACAAGACAGCTGCAGTATGCAAACAGATTCGGGGCGGTGCAAAATTAATCATCCAATTTTGTATCTGAATTACTATTTTACTAAATAAATAAAATCATTTTGATTAATGAAAATCTTTCAAAATTCATTCAAACCCTCATCCCCACCCGATGGTGCATAGGGCACTGCATCATATGAACCCAGAGTTATCTTGATCGCTAATACACAAAGGAGTTACCTTGATGGCTTGATATTTATTTTTAATACATTGTATGCTATATTTTTAAACTTTAAAAATGTTTATTTACTTATTAGTTTTTTTATTTATGACGTTGTTGAAAGGAGTGAGCGAAATGTCAAATATGATTGACGTACGACGCCATTTGCAAAAATTAAAACATCTTCCTATAGGGTGATTCATTTTGCGCCACCCTGTGTAATATGATTGAATTTTGCAATCGGTACTGCTGTACTAAGCACAAAGGAGGTAACTGACATTTGATATTCAGGCAGAAGAAGGATGAAAGTAGACTGAATGCAGTCGGAATGCAATCTCTTAGTGCAAGAAAACCATGTATGGTAGATGTTCCAATGCTGATATAAGGAAAGAACGCAAGGCTGAGATATGCATTATCCTTCAAATTAAGGAACATGTGTTGAGATGGTTTGGGCACGTGGATCAAACAACTAAGGAAAGAACGGTTAAAGAAGTATATGAGGCGAACATAGTTGAAAATAGCAGCAGACAAAGAATCTTGCATTCTTTCCATATATCGCTCACTTCTTTCAACAACGTCATTTATGGAAAAACTCGATTTTTCAGGAGATCGTTTTTAAAGTTTAAAAATATTATAAAATGTATAAAAATAAATATGAAGCCACTTATTGAACTTTTTACTGTGCAACAGATCTTTTTAGGTAAAACCTGAAGGTTTTTTTTTCCATTTGAAAAATATTTAGTATATTTAAGAAAATAATTAAACAATACCTTTTCTTCAAAATGAAACACTTTCTGCCCTGTAGCGGGTAAATATTAAGTTAAAAATATGCCGCTTTTGCTGGGATATAGTACATTTTCGGGGCATTCCGGAAACATGCACAACTGAAAATTGAAGATTTTTGATATATGACGTTGTTGAAAGGAGTGGGCGATATATAACCATTGGAACATCTACCATACAAAGTTTTCCCGTACTGAGAGATCGCATCCCGACTGCATTCAGTCTAATTTCATCCTCCTGTTACCAACTCTACAATTCTCATCCATACATTTTTTTTGTAACCCTTATAGACACCTAATGGTGCATAGGGCATCGCATCTAAGTTGAAATACAATTAAACCTTTGCTAATATCACTTTTACAAATTTTACAAAACCCCTCGTATGATACAATCAACCGAGAATTAAACATAATATTTATTTACAATATATCGGTTATACCAAAATAACCGTTGACCGAATTTCTAAAGTAAACATACAATTCTCAGAGAATAAAAATAAAATTATGCTATGACTCAATTTTGACTATTTTTTCGAAAAAAACATAACTCTATGAATACAAAAATATAACATTATGCAAAAAAAATCACACCTGTATTTAGTATAATACAGAATAAATCATACTGGATGTTTTATTTCTCATTCTATGCACCATACTTTTTTTCTTCTTGGTGTACGTCTTGTGGCCTGTTTTTAAGAGGGATTAGCCTCTTGCGATGTCGATTCCCAGCTGTCGATCCATCTATTTGGTGTTCTACCTCGGGGTTGGCCGTGCAGTGTAATGCGAGGGAGTCTGGATGGTTCCATTCTCCTCACACGCGCATACTATTGTCTCCTTCATTGCCTTTCCCACCTAACGACATCTTCCATCTCGCATATTTCCCTTATCCTGGTGTTCCTTCTAATTCTATCTCGTAGACTCTTGCCAGATATACTCCTTGGAGTCTTCATTTCTGACACTCTTAGCGCGTGTTTTGTTACTGCGGTATCCACGCTGCATTCGATTCCATATCGCTCACTCCTTTCAACAACGTCATATATGAAAAAACTTGATTTTTCAGGAGAACGTTTTTAAAGTTTAAAAATATAATACAATGTATTAAAAATAAATATCAAGCCACTTATTGAACTTTTTACTGTGCAACAGATCTTTTTAGGTAAAACCTGAAGGTTTTTTCTCCATTTGAAAAATATTTAGTATACTTAAAAAATAATCAAACAATACCTTTTCTTCAAAATGCAAAAACAACATTTTCTGCCCTGTAGCGGGTAAATATTGAGTGAAAAATATGCCTCTTTTGCTGGGATATAGTGCATTTTCTGGGCATTCTGAAAACATGCGCAACTGAAAATTGTCGATTTTTGATTTCTGACGTTCTTGAAAGGAGTGAGCGATATGTCATGATGGTTCGCACGCAAGTTTTATATATTATTTTTTAATCTTGCTGCCGATCTTCATCTCAGGGTTTTTCCATACACCATTTTTCAGGCATCCTGAAGAGATGGCTGCAGCCTTGTTCTTTTGCCCCATTACTCCACATCGAAGATCCGTTTGACAATGCAAAATGCACACAAATGAAAAAAAACTTGCCATGTATATTTTTTTGTGTAAATAAAAATGACGCACCATTTTAACGCACTTCAAACGCTAATTTGAAGTAATAAAATGTTTTTCTATCATTAATTAATTGAATTAAATGAAAATAAAACACTGTATAAGACCACTTTCGATTTTATCATCAAAAACACAACTGGTTTCGAGAACTGCACATGTTTCCATCAAATTTTTGAAAGAAAGTTTGTATTTTCGCCTGTTAATGAGAACATCTAGAATTTTCAATACTATGTGCTGTGTAAACTGACTGTTCTATCAATATGAACAAACATGATAAGTCTGCTATATCATTACTTAAGATAACAACCGTAACACTTATGTTCAGGTATAACAAAGTATACCCGCAATCAAAGAAACATTTTAGTAATAAAATGTTAAAAAACGATTTAAGTGAACTAATTTCTGCATCACCCTGTGAAACGACGCTCGGGTGCAGTCAGTATCTATTCGTATTTCAATGAGCCATGCATGGACACTTGCAAATTGTATTTCGGACAAATTTCCAAGTTTCGTCTTGTGCTGTGCGGAAAAACAGAAGTATCCAGGGACGACCATAGATCAAAATATAACAAGTAAGGCATAATGCCCCAAAATTGCCACCAACTATTGTATTTTTTTTATTTTTAATAAAGAGGTAAAAGAAATATTTGTGTTTTTTATTATTTACACAAATATTTCAATTTCATACTATTTCTGTGAGCCTAAGCGGCTCATTATTAGAAATAGGTATCAAATTGTGGTAGAGTGGGTTTGAACCGAGAAACTCTGACTCAAGAGTCCGCGACACTAACCACGGGACCACAGCCCGACATTTGCATTTGACATTTTACAGACTGTTCCCAAACATCATCCGGTCGTCGTACAAGCTGAGCCTGTTTGAAGACGTGGACTTGCTCTTTTCCTTAGCTGAGGATGTGCGCTTGATTCTCGGCCCCCCGAGGCTTCCGCGGACCCTCCGCACGGAGGGCGGCACGTCTCCCGGCGTCTTGATCCTGTCCGCGGGGTCCTTGAGCCTCGCCAGGTCTGCGGAAGAGGAGAAGATCTCGCTGACCAGCTCCAGAGAGTGCTGGCGAGAGAGGTTTTGCTTGATGCTCAGTGGCCGCGTGATCTTGGATTCAAACACTTCGTCGCGCAAGGTCGAGTCATCCGAATCGCTCGCCATCTCCGATCCGTTTGTCTTGCGGAAGACATCAGATATGACATTATCGTCAATGTCTATCAAGCTATCGTCTATATCATTCTTACACAGTGATAAAACAGAACCGTTTCGAACCAGGTTGATCACGGATACGTCATTTCTATCGATGATCGAACTCTTTCTCCGTATATCCCGAAGCGAATTCGCGACATTCACAGTCAAATTTCTGTTATCCCCTTCTAAAAGATGTTCGCTGGATTCATTTTCAAAGTTTTCATATCTGCCTTTCGGCGCGTACTTGTTGCAAAGGCTCGTAAAGCTGCCGGCGGCGGTTTTGGTCGGCACCTCATCACAAGGGGTGCTCAAATTCTGTTTGGGTTTTTTCTTGTTCTTGGCGTCGAATCTCTGCCGCATGGTGATCTTGGATCCGCCGTTTTCGGAGAGAAGAAGCATGTGCTCGTCCTCGCTGTTGCTAGAATAGTCAATCGCATTCGGATCATAGTTTTCTACTTCGTTATTATCATAAACGCAGAAATTTCCCACCTCAAATTCGCCGCTGTAGGAATTCCTATTGGCAGACTTTGAAGCTACAGAAGCCTCTAGGTTAGTTGAGAGCCCATTTCTGGTGGAAAACATCTTTTCGTCACAACTAAGCCTTTTAACAGATAATCCATTTGGTATAAGATTGACGATATTTTCTTCAGCGGCCTTTACATATCCATTTGCGAGCTTTTTATTTCTTTCCGCATTAGATCGTGCGGGCAGCAATGCTTTCCCGTTTTTATGCTTCCAACTGCTCTTGTCGTAATCCTTGCTGTTGACATCGTTGCAGGTGCCGTTCCGGAAACTAGTCTTCGGCACGATAACCGCAAAGACCTGGTTTTTGATCGGATTCGATACCCGGGAGCTCCCGGGTAGTTCCTTGAACCCGACTATGAGATTGTCCGCCTCGCACCGGTTCTGCGTCGCGGGAACAGTCCTATTAGGCGGAGAAAGGGTGCAAGTATTATCTAAGCGTTGAAGATTATTCCAAGTTTCCGGATCTAAGGCGGAGCTATCCTCGGACAAGCTGACGGAATCTATCCCGGGCAAGCTGGAAGGCCTGTCAACAGTCAGATTATCGGAATATCGCGGGTAGTTGATGATGAAATCGTCGCGGTTGATTTTATCATCCAGTATAACAGAGGTCTTGATTTTTCCGTTTGACGTATTGATGGGTTTTCCGTTAGCTAAGACGAGATTGACTTCGGTTTCGAGTGGTCGGCTCTGGCGGCTTCTCTTCTTGAAGACCTTGGAATCGAGCAGCCGCCTGAGGTTGCGAGTGGTCCACCTAGCTCCGCCCTGTTCCATCTTGATATTAGTGCGCTTGGATACGTGACCGTGACTGCATTCCCCGCTAGTAGCATCCGTGCTACTGACGTCATTTTGAACATATCCGACAGGCGTTACTGGCCGTACAATAGTACGGAACGCATCATCGTGCAATGGATCCAGATTGATCAGATTCGATGAATTCTGGTTGCCGAAGCTTCTGCCGCGAGCCGTCGATATCTCTGTCTCATTTCTTGAGAAGTCCTGCGGCTGATGACGTAGATTAGTCCCTGTGACGGACTGCTCCGTCCTTATGAAGTCGTTGGTCCCGTACCCGTTTCCGGAAGACCCCGAGGAATTGGCCGGCATGTCCTTGAGGGACTTGTCTATGAGACGGTCGCCGGGGCCCGCGGTGGCGAGGTTCCTCTCCAGACAGGGGTTCCGGCCCTGGTACGGCTGCAGCGGCTGGAGAGGCTGGATGTCGAAGACGGCCGGGTTGGGAAGATTGGCAGACGATATGATGTTGGAGTTTTTGTCTTCTACGGAACTGGGGCTGTGTGAATTGGTCGTATCTAAAAAGAATAAAATACATACTCTGAATATATAATTTCCTCCTGCTGAGAATGCTTACTTACTTACTTATAACCCTTATCCGCACCCGATCGTGCATAGGGCACTGCATCGAATTGACGCAGTGTTATCTTGATCATTACTTACATGAAAGCAAGGTGATCACCTTGGGCTGAGAATAGGGTATTATTATCACTTGTGAGGAATATCTAATTTAACATACTCAACCTATAAAGGATTGTGTAAGACTCGTGCAGTGTTTATAACAGCCGATATAATCAATATTTTATTTCATCATTTTCTTTTGCAAAATTCACCTTCGTAAAAACGTTGTTTTCGTAAGTTTGTCACAGAAACGAATCCACACTACTACTATTACAGCTCTATAAAGCAGATACATAAAGGGATACATACGCTTCATAATTTCTTCTCCATGTTATAATGGATAAATTTAAACGTGTTTCACTCTCTCGCTGCTCACTGATAGTGTGTGAAGGAGACGTGTATTTACCAGTGCTTACTATTTGTCATTTTCTTATTACATAAAGACTTTTTGTTTCTCTATTAGTGTGTTCATTAGTGTATTTTTATATTAGATACTGTATATATGTATTATGTTAACACATTGTGTACGGTGTGCACATATTTGTGCGTTTCAGAAACCTTGTGTGGTGGCGGGGTGCACATTTTGTGCATTTCGGCTACCTTCAATTTAGTATACAAAAAACACGTCATAAACTTCTAATCTCCTGGCCTTTTTGCTTTTGTTGTGTAGTGGATACATGTCGTTGTAATATAAAAAATAATACTCATATTTACTGGTTCGAAACATAGCTAATGGTCGTAATCTGTTTTGAAGGAAATGTTACAAATTAACTTTAAACAATGGATACAGACAATGCGTTTTTTTCTTTGTCCTAAAATGAAATAAAATACAAAGATCATTTTCCTTTACTTAGGTCAGCAGTTGGTACTTACAAAGCAATAAACGCGTGTGGGGAAAGCCCATAAATCATTTTTTATTCGCAGATTTTGAGTTTTCGGCGGTTGTTGAGCTGTGTTGTTATTTTCTAATATTTTATTAGTGTTTTTAACATTTTTTTTACTTTTGTGATTTGTGGACTAACATGATTTTATTTTGAGACGTTAGAGACCATTTAACCGTTTTTGTATTGTTTTCGAGTTCAACCTCAGAGCATTCTCGTATTATAATAAAACAGCTGTCTAATGTCGCCCGCCTCAAGATACAGTTTTATCAAAACATTGCCGTAACTAATGTGTTAAAGGCTTTAGCCGTTCAATAAATAAATAAATAAATAACACACCCGAAGATGCAAAATTTTATGACATAGCGGAGTCCATTTTACGTTTTATTAAAATATGTAAGGTTTAAACCTTCATATCTCCCTTAGTTCCCTACAGATTTCAATAAGAATCATACCGATAGTCTTGCGATTTTTCATATTTAATTTATAAGCCAATAAAACAACATTATGAGAAATCCCAATTGTAAGACCAGCCCATTAAATGGTTTAACCGAGTGCAAAATTTGTACCATGATTGGAGTTGGGCGGCCTCAAGTCATTGCTGTTGATGGTGGGGGAGGGGGCCGGCTTCAGGCTGCGCAGCTCGCTCAAACGCTCCACCACGCATACGGCCGTCAGTCTGAAAGTTTAAATTGATGTTCAGCAAAGAATTATTAAAATATTATTATTTATTAAACCCTTATCCGCACCCCAATGGTGCATAGGGCACTGCTTCATATAAACACAGTGTTATGTTGATCATTAACACATGAAGGAAAGGTGATCAGCCCTCCGCTTCAGGTACCAGTCCAGGGTAATATTGAATAAATATTACAGTGAAAAAATCACTAATATTTATTTGACCCCCCCTGGGAATCGAACCCGGGACCTCCAGAACGGTAGCCGAGCGTGCTGACCATTACACTACAGAGGCGGACTAAATTAAAATATTGAATAGTTTGATCTCCCTCAAGTCCTTGCAAACCAAGCTGTATTTGAGAGCGTTTTTTATGGCTTGGTAATAAAATCGCTACAGATTTTACCGTATTATAATGCTAACAAACATAACAGCTTCTTCCTCAAGACTAATAAATCATCTCCTTCTTCTTCCGACCCTCTCATGCACCCGACGGTGCATAGGGCACTGCATCATGCAGAAGCAGTGTTATCTACAATAGATTGTCAACTATACAAAAAAAAAACAGTGAAAAGTTCTGCGCTCCAAGTCCAGGGTAACGTAAAATAAACAGTAAAGTGAAAAATCACTTTGTTCGTTCAAAATCTTAATCACCTCTAGTTATTCACAAATTGTATTGAAATTTTAACACGGTGCTGCACTCAATTACCCGTATATTTTTAACTATGTATATAAATAAAAACGTGAAAAGTATTTTTACCTGTGAGAGATAAAAATGTGTTTTTTTGAACAGCGTTTTCGAGCTGTAGTATATTTTTAACATGATCAAAGAAAACAAAAGAAGAATGTGCGACAAAACGATGTATGATAGATGTACGAATAGTGAAATAAGGAAGGAATGCAAAGCTGAGATAAGCATTATCGATAAAATTAAGAAAGGTGTGTTGAGATGGTTTGGACATGTGGAACGAATGAGTGAGGAAAGAACGGTAAAACAAATTTATGAGGCGAATGTTAGCGGGAAAAGAAGCACAGGAAGACCGAGAAAAAAGATCAGGTATGCCAAATACTTGAAAGTGGTCAGGTCAGGAGTCGTAACAATCGGCGGGTATGTATGAGGAGATGCATGAACGTGGAAGAGGCGAAGAATGTTTGCAAGGACAGAGTGGTGGGGCGCTCTATTCTCTCTGCCTACCCCTGCGGAGAAGAGGCGTGATGGTTAGTTAGTTAGTTAGTTAAGAAAACACTTGTTTTATACCACTTGAGTTTTATTAAAGACTACATGTTTCGGAAGTTAAACTTCCATCATTCAGGTCCGTATAGTAACTAAAATATAAAATATAAAATTGTTTTATTAATAAGGAGAGTGGAAAGTTAGGTTAAGTTAAAACCTGAATTCTAATAATAATTTAATAAATAATATATTGTTTCAAAATTCTTCACCTTTGCTTGCCATTTTTCCTTGGTTTTCAAACTCCGCCCCTTGACTAACCCCCTCCCCCTTACTTTCCCCTCTCCTTATTTATAGAACAATTTTATATTTTAGTTATTATACAGACCTGAATGATGGAAGTTTAACTTCCGAAACATGTAGTCAAGTGGTTTCTTTAATCATTGTAACATGTCTTACCACAAAGTTAATGCCGAAACAATAAATAAAACATTTTGAACATAATGGCAACAGCGAACAGCGTGCTTCTTGACCGGCCAGTGAGCCCCGCAAGAGGCCAGACTGCATATTCCCGTTTCCCGAGGATCCGCTCGGTGCACAGCGCAGCGATCTCACCTGGCTTCGGCGTCGTGGTCCCAGCAGTCCTCGCACGTGTCCCTGGCCAGACGGGCGCCGCGCGTGTTGAGCAGGCGCGGGGAGAACAGCGGCCGTGCCTTCCTCCGGGCCACCACCAGCTGCATCTGCTCCAAGGACGGCTGGTCCCCTGCGGAGATGACAGACGCACATCTCAGTTTAGTTTTTTCACAGATTTTTTAAAATATATATTTTAAAAAATGTGGATAGTATAGGATCACGGGATCACTTAAAACAAGTCTACGATGGGCCGTTTTTCTCCAGCTCCAAAAATATTTAGTATATTTAAAAAAATAATTAAACAATACCTTTTCTTCAAAATGCAAAAACAACACTATCTGCCCTGTAGCGGGTAAATATTAAGTTAAAAATATGCCTCTCTTGCTGGGATATAGTACATTTTATAGGCATTCCGAAAACACGCACAACTAAAATTTGACAATTTTTGATTTATGACGTTCTTGAAAGGAGTGAGCGAAATGTCAAATATGATTGACATACAACGCTGTTTGCAAAATAAAAACATCTTTTGATAGAGGCATTAATTTTGGCCACCCTGTTTTAATTGTAAAAAGGTATAGGAAAATAAACTGAACATTTGTTGAAGTAAATCAAACAGGGACTAAATTACAATCTTATTTTATGACGTTCTTGAAAGGAGGTAGCGATATGTGAGCAGATACTAAGACAAGTCTGAGCACGTCGATTGGCCTTCCCGGGGAGGTGAGCACTCACCGACTTGCGCGTGGTAGGGCGGCGCGTAGTCGTGCGCGCCGGGCGCGGCGTGCGCGGGCGCGCAGCGAGACAGCAGCTCCCACAGCACGAGCGCCAGCGCGTACACGTCAACGGCGCGCAGGGCCGCCCCGCAGCGGCGCAGGTCTAGGGCACCCTCCAGCGCCTCGGGCGCTAGGTAGCGCAGGGTACCCGCCTGCAAACGCACACAGTAAGACTGATGAAAAAGTACATAAAATCTTCAAACCCTTATCCGCACACCGATGGTCCATAGGGCACTGCATCATATAAACGCAGTGTTATCTTGATCGTTAACACATGAAGGCAGGGTGATCAGCCCTCTGCTTCAGATACCACTCCGGGATAGTATTGAATAAATATTAGAGTGACAAAATCACTAATATTTATTTTCATCCCCCCTGGGATGTTATTTATTTATTGAACGGCTTTAGTTTATTTATTTATAGAATGGCAAATGGGTTGCCGTGACACAGAGTTGACTGAGTTGACATGGTTACAGGTTTGACATGGCAACTGGGTTGCCGTTGCACAGAGTTGACATGGTTACTGAGTTGCCGTGGCATAGAGTTGACATGGTTACAGGTTTGACATGGCAACTGGGTTGCCGTTGCACAGAGTTGACATGGTTACTGGGTTGCCGTGGCACAGAGTTGACCGACTTGACATGGTTACAGGGTTCACATGGCAACTGAGTAGACCGGGGTGACATGGTAACAGGGTCTACATGGTAACTGGGTTGACGAATCAATTAACGAAAAAAATCTCAGCACTTAAATAATTAATACTGCCAGGAGCGCAGGACTGATCAACTGGTCTTCATACAGTCGATATGACGGTTAGTCATATACTGTCACTCACCTCCTGGATGCGGTGCTGTTGCGGGGCCTTCCTGCAGTCGGGTAACGCCATGGCAAGCCCGAGGTCGGCTAGACAGCAGCTCAGGTCGGCGCGCACAACCACATTGGAGGAGTTCACGTCCCGGTGTACGATGCACGGCTTGTAGTCACCTACAACACACCAACAACAAATCACGAACCACTTCTGCAAAACCGACCAATCCAAGAGTTGTCCGCACCGTCCATACAAAACTTGTCTCAAAGTAGTGTGGGCGTACATGAACGGCCACGCTTATAACTAAAGCGTAGATATTTATTTCTAAAATGGCATTTGGACTGCCATCTTTGCTTGTATTTAACCGGATCTACGCGGCTCGCATAACCGTATGTGTTTTAATAAAACATGCCCCATACGCGGCTGACATAACCATTTGTGTTTTTACTTTGCTCCAAGTTTCGAACCTCAGTTCAACTTGGAGGGATTTTTTCATGGTGTGGAACTTTGGATAAAATAATACGTCGATCCTTGGCCTTATGACATCTGTTGAATTATCTGATTAATAATTTGTAACATCACAAGGATAAATAAAAGAACAGATCCCTGATTTTTCTTGCGGGCGGTAATTAGTCCGCGCCATAATCACGCCCTATATCTGTCTCACTCTCGACGCTACGCATCGCCAGTGGGTAAGAGTGACACACGATGCGTGCTTTGATTTATTTATGTTACGATCTAATTTGTTTATATTACGATGTATTTCAAGAATAATGTGACACAAGTGTATTATAGAGTACCAAAAAGGCACAATGAATCCCGTTGAACGTTTTTGTTTAGGAAAATAAATTGTTTCTTAACTAAATACATGATAAAAGTAATCATTTTAAAAACGGCGAAATACCGCCGCGTACGGGCGTCTCTCAGGAACAAAGTTGACGCGGTTAAAAGGTTAACCTAACTGGATCTAACAGGTGAATTGAAATTCCCCATTTATGAATTAATAATTTATTTTTTAAAATAAAATTAAACATTTATTTGTATAAACTATAAACATACATATAAATACATATACTGTGTGCAAAAATTAAAAAATTTATAAACATAATTAAGTTTTTTTTGCAGAGACCCACCAAGCCACCTTGTGTGTCTTGTCGGTGGAGTATTTATACATATGTTTTTATCTATTTTAGTGTCCGCCTCTGTAGTGTAGTGGTCAGCATGCTCGCCTACTGTTCTGGAGGTCCCGGGTTCGATTCCCAAGGGGGGTCCAATAAATATAAGTGATTTTTTCACTCTAATATTTATTCAATATTACACTGGACTGGTACCTGAAGCGGAGGGCTGATCACCTTTCCTTCATGTGTAATCGATCGAGATAACACTGCGTTTATATGAAGCAGTGCCCTATGCATCATTGGGGTGCGGTAAGGGATTATTATTATTATAAACATACATATAAATACATATACATACTAACTCTTGATCATTCACCCATTTCTTTATTTTGCCTTTGTTCCATATTTTATTTTGACCTCTAACCTCCGTCGGTAACAAATTAAAAATGTTTGGAACGATATATTGCTGTGTTCGACTTCCATATTTATTATTAATTCTTGGGATAACTTTAGTATTCTAAGAGCTAAATACTGAATCCATATTTTTTGTACCTATAAAAATAATAAAAAACAATTAGCTAATGTATGGAAGTGAAACATGGAGTTGGCAAAAGAAGGATGAAAGTAGACTGAATGCAGTCGAAATGCGATCTCTCAGAAGAATGTGCGACAAAACGATGTATGATAGATGTGCGGAATAAGGAAGGAATGCAAGGCTGAGATAAGCATTATCGATAAAATTAAGAAAGGTGTGTTGAGATAGTTTGGACATGTGGAACGAATGAGTGAGGAAAGAACGGTAAAACAAATTTATGAGGCGAATGTTAGTGGGAAAAGGAGCAGAGGAAGACCGAGAAAAACATGGCACGATCAGGTATGCCAAATACTTGAAAGTGGTCAGGTTAGGAGTGGTAACAATCGGCGGGTATGTATGAGGAGATGCATGAACGTGGAAGAGGCGAAGAATGTTTGCAAGGACAGAGTGGTGTGGCGCTCTATTCTCTCTGCCTACACCTGCGGAGAAGCGGCGTGATGGTTAGTTATAAAAATAATAATAAGGAAAATTTTCCCATTCATTTTGTTACAATTTAGTCAGTCACTGCTTGAATGCGGGTTGAAAAGGTCTCGTTTATGCTGCGTACTAGGATTTCCATACATCCTTTGGCACCCCCCTTTTTGATCGAGTGTAATTTTTGTGTGAGCGGGATGGGCGGGACACTCACCGTCCTTGTGTATGTGCGTGTGCAGGTGCGCGAGGGCCGAGGCGACGCCGAGCGCCATGCGCGTGTAGGTGTCCCAGTCGAGCGTGTGCGCGGTTAGGTAGCCGCGCAGCGAGCCCAGCGGCGCCAGCTGCAGCACCAGCAGGTGCTCCTGGCCCCCGTCCAGCGTGGGCCGCACGTCGCACCCTGAGGAGGGACACCAAGCGGACCATCAAAGATTTTATCCATTTTTGGGGTTGTTGTTGCACTTGACAATGCACGGATGTGAGTGTATGAAAAGTATTATGCTTGATAGAAAAATGTTTTTAATTTTAGATTACTAGACATGTCACTTAAAAGGCAAGATATTTAATAGGAAATTGGCTTACATTTTAACAGTAAAATGTCTAGTATTTTAACAGTAAAATGTATAGTACTTTAACAGTAAAATGTTTAGTAATTAAACAGTAAAATACCGAGTATTTTAACAGTAACATGTCTAGTATTTCAACAGTAAAATGCCTAGTATTTTTTAAGTCAAATTACTTGCATTTTAACAGTAAAATGTCTAGTATTTTAACAATAAAATGCCTAGTATTTTAACAACCAAATGCCTAGCATTAACAATAAAACATCTAGTACTTTCATAGTATAATGTCTAGTATTTTATAGTCTAGTATCACGAATGGTGAATATTATACAGGTATAAATCAATCCCTCAAACCAACCTAAGTAAATACCCAGACTTCCATATTCTCCTAAATCTACGTTAAGACCATCAATTCACATTCCAATTCGGCACTGCAAAACCCAAAAACGTCACCCTTTTCTCTATTTTCTGAGACCAGTTTTCAGATTCAAATTCGGCACTGCAAAATCCAAAAACGTCACATCTATTTTTTCGAGATCAGTTCTGATCACTTTCCGGGAGACCATAAGACCCAACGTACCCAAGTAGGCGAGCAGGTTACTATGACTCATGTGCGGCAGGGAGTAGAGCTCTCTTTCCCTCGTCCACAGGGCAGCTCTGGCGGCCGGGACGGCCTTCACAGCCACCGGGACGCCTCCCAGAGATCCTCTCCACACCTTGGCATGGCGGCCTTCGCCTGGGAATGAATGATTGTAACGACAATGATAAAATTATGGACTACTGGCTTTAGAAAGGTAGAATAGATGCAAATGAAGGATGTATGCGTTACCGATATTGTCATGAAGCTTCAGATTGTCTACGCAGGTGGAGCTGCAGGAGAAGCCGGGCCCGCCGTTCTCTTGAACCGTACCACGCTCTATATCTGAAAACACAAATAAGTTTCAATTACATGCACACTCTGTATTTTCAAGATACACACTTCTGAGCATACTTTGTGCCCATTAGATACACACTCCCAAGCACACTTCACACTCTCAAGATACACACTCCCAAGCACACTTCACACTCTCAAGATACACACTCCCAAGCACACTTCACACTCTCAAGATACACACTCCCAAGCACACTTCACACTCTCAAGATACACACTCCCAAGCACACTTCACACTCTCAAGATACACACTCCCAAGCACACTTCACACCCTCAAGATACACACTCCCAAGCACACTTCACACCCTCAAGATACACACTCCCAAGCACACTTCACACTCTCAAGATACACACTCCCAAGCACACTTCACACTCTCAAGATACACACTCCCAAGCACACTTCACACTCTCAAGATACACACTCCCAAGCACACTTCACACTCTCAAGATACACACTCCCAAGCACACTTCAGACTCTCAAGATACACACCCCCAAGCACACTTCACACTCTCAAGATACATACTCCCAAGCACACTTCACACTCTCAAGATACACACTCCTAAGCGCACTTTGATCCCCTATTCTGACACAGCACAGAACTATCGACTCACTGATACTTGTAGTGGCGTTGGCCTTCCCGACCCGACAGCACAGCAAGACGAGGAGAGCCCCGCTGATGATCACCAGACTGCCGAGCCCCATGAGCACCGCCTTGCCCAGCAGGCTGTCGGGGGTCTCCGCTATCACTAGCGGAGGCGGCGACTCCTCGGTCGACGGAACAGCTAAAAATAAACAACAAAAATCAAACGATGAGATATTAATATAACTGACTAACTAACTGACCATCACGCCGCTTCCCCGCGTTTCAAAAGTTATGCTTCGACCGTCAGATCTAAATATATTTTTGCCTGAAGATGGAAGCATAGCTTCCGAAACTAGTCATTATAGTAAAAATATAAAGGTGGGGTCTGACCGGAGCATTTCGTCCTGCTTTGACTGTGGATGGAGCACTCGGCTCACTGTACTGACTGTTAGGAGTCCCCACCATAACACAAGCACTAAAAAGCAAGTATTTTTCTTTTCTAACACAAGAACACTTACTCTAAATTGATAGTCGATGTCAGGGGGACCTCGGCTATCCACACTCAAAACACAGTAAGAGACATTTTTTTGTAGTACATTTTTGGCGCATTTTTGGACTAAGAATGTTCTACATAGTCCCAAAATGCAAATAAAATGTAACTAACCACTACGCCGCTTTTCCGCAGGGGTAGGTGGAGAGAATCGAACGCCACACCACTCTGTCTTTGCAAACATTCTTCGCCTCTTCTACATTCATGCATCTCCTCATACATATAATAATAATAATAAAACCCTTACCGCACCCCAATGGTGCATAGGGCACTGCTTCATATAAACGCAGTGTTATCTCGATCGTTTACACATGAAGGAAAGGTGATCAGCCCTCCACTTCAGGTACCAGTCCAGTGTAATATTGAATAAATATTAGAGTGAAAAAATCACTTATATTTATTAAACCCCCCTGGGAATCGAACCCGGGACCTCCAGAATGGTAGCCGAGCATGCTGACCATTACACTACGGAGGCGGACAACTCATACATACCCGACGATTATTACGACTCTTGACCCGGCCGCTTTCAAGTATTTGTCATACCTGATTGCAACATATATAATAAAAACCCTTATCCGCACCCCAATGGTGCATAGGGCACTGCTTCATATAAACGCAGGGTTATCTTGATTGTTTACACATGAAGGAAAGGTGATCAGCCCTCCGCTTCAGGTACCAGTCCAGGGTAGTATTGAATAAATATTACAGTGAAAAAATCATTTATACTTATTTGACCCCCCCTGGGAATCAAACCCGGGACCTCCAGAACGGTAGCCGAGCGTGCTGACCATTACACTATGGAGGCGGACATTACACTACGGAGGCAACATATACATTAATATTTTTATTTTATTATTATTATATATATATATATATATATATATATATATATATATATATATATATATATATATATATATATATTTATATATGTATATATATATGTATATATATATATATATATGTATATATATATATATATATATATATATATATATATATATATATATATATATATATATATATATATATATATATATATATATATATATATATATATATATATATATATATATATATATATATATATATATATATATATATATATATATATATATATATATATATATATATATATGCGGGGTGCGGATAATGGTTTTATGATTATTATATTAGTATGTTTAGGAGTCGTAACAATCGGCGGGTATGTATGAGGAGATGCATGAACGTGGAAGAGGCGAAGAATGTTTGCAAAGACAGAATGGTGTGGCGTTCTATTCTCTCTGCCTAACCCTGCGGCGTGATGGTTAGTTAGTTAGTTAGTAATGGGTCTTCTATGGGTTTGATGAAAAAATCACCCGACAACAATGCGTTATTGCGGTAACGGAATGGAATAATACCTGTATCAGGTGGAGGGGACATCGGAGACGCATTGCATAGGTCGGACTTGCAGCAGCAGAACTTGGT
Organism: Brachycentrus maculatus; assembly: GCF_059751285.1. Taxonomy (NCBI): domain Eukaryota; kingdom Metazoa; phylum Arthropoda; class Insecta; order Trichoptera; family Brachycentridae; genus Brachycentrus; species Brachycentrus maculatus. The sequence goes on along the minus strand of NW_028281566.1, from coordinate 11,848 downwards.
GGCCGGCTTGGCCCTGAGTGAAGGCCTCTCCGAAGTGCAGTCCCCCTTGGAGCAAGACTCGTGGATGTCCGAGGACTCCCAGCAACCTATGACACAGTAAATCATACAAATTCTAGTCTTCTAGTACACAACCATGATACACAATTTACCCACAACGAAGGTTTGATAGTCACAAGAATTAACAATAAATATGGGAGTCCAACACTGCAATATATCGTTCCGAACCTTTTTTAATTTGTTGCCGACGGAGGTTAGAGGTCAAAATAAAATATGGAACAAAGGCAAAATAAAGGAATGGGTAAATGATCAAGAGTTAATTCCATGAAAATCGTAATATAGTTTTTTAAAAAATCTCTCTTTTTTTGTGTGTATATTATTTTAAAATGGATAAAAGCATTGCAGATGCAAATTAGTTGTAAATAACAGAACTGTTCAACAGGTGATGAAATTCAAGTATCTCGGAGTTGACGTCAGTAGCTAAGGTGACCTCTATGGTGAGACCCAGAAATAAATTAATAAGGCTGCAGTTATATCCGGATGCCTCAGAAACTCGGTGTGGAGGAACAAACACATGAGAATAGAAAGTAAAATGAAAATATACAAAACATGTGTTCGACCAATAGCCACTTATGGGATTGAGGCAAGAGCAGATACTTCCAGAACTAAATCTCGACTTGGAACCTCCGAGATGAAGACTCTCTGATCCGTAACCGAAAACACATTGCGAGACTGAGTAAGAAATACCGACATCCGGAGTATGTGTAAGACGGAGGAGATCGTGAGGTGGGGACGACAACGAAGGCGATACTGGAATGATCATGTAAACAGAATGTCAGATGACAGACTTCCACGTATCGCCCTTCAAGGAATCCCTGAAGGACGCAGCCCCCCAGGCAGACCTCCGAAAAGGTGGAAAGACAGCTGGGAGTCAACATCCCAAGAACTACAAGCGGAGGTATAAACAGATCCTTACGATCTAGAAAAAGAAGAAGAAGGATAAAAACAATAAAAAATGTAAGTAAAAAGAACTCCACCGACAAGACACACGAGGTGACTTGGTGGGTCTCTGCAATTTATTTTTTTTAATTATGTTTATAATTGTTCTTTTAAATGAATGTATCGTAGTCATACAGGAGAAAGTGGCCAAGTGCATTTTTTACAAAAACGTGATTATTGACTATTTGATATCTTACTAGCTTAATAGTGCCCTGAAAAAATCCCAAAGCGATTTGAAACTTGGAAGTATAATATATTGACTTGTTAGAAATGACTAACTGCATTGATGTTTATTTTCTTGCCAAGTAAAAGTGACTTAAATGGCCCTCCTGAACATTTTACATTTTGTTAGTTGGTCACTTTCTCCTGTACGACTACGATATATTCATTACAAACAATATATTCAAGGCGTATACATTAAAAAGTAAGGCAGAAAATGCAGAAGAATCCCGCTTTGGAAAACTCCTTCAGACACATGGAACAGATCAATATTCAATGTGATATTGTTTAACATTGCGGTAGCTCTTCCTACATGGATAACCATTGGCAGGTTGGTCCTGTGTATAGGAATAGGAAACAATATATGCCAACGCTGTCTTAGGTAACTATCGGGAACATACAGGCCAATGCTCTGGATAATTTCAGGATTATACCGTGCAAAAATCGATAAAAATGCATAGTCAAATACACATTTCTTCTAGTCTCTTAAACTATATGAAGCTTTTACCACTAAGATAGGTCATGACCTACAAGACTCTTGATATGGGTTTGAGAGTGAGCTATGATACAGAGGGAGGTCACAACAGACCTAATATGGTCGCAGTGACATAAGGGATGCAAGATCCCTTGACCTCATAAAAAAATATTAAAAACCACCATGGATACAACCTTACAGACAAAGACGTCTCGTACAGGCACATGAATAATATTTTTGCTCGGGTATACCTTGTCCAAGGATGGATATCTCTCCAGTTTCGGGGGAGTGGCTCCAGAAGGCGTAGCAGAAGTCGGTAGAGCTGGCGCAGTGCTCCACGCGAACCACGCCCTTTCCTTCGATGGTCATGTTGCTCAAAACGGACTCCGTTTCCTCTGAAAACCACAAACAAACAAAGTTAACAACAAACCACAAAAACAACATTTTTCGTGTTTTGCTGTATGTGATTATATTATTAAAGCGGTCCGCCTCCGTAGTGTAATGGTCAGCACGCTCGGCTACCGTACCGGAGGTCCCGGTTTCGATTCTCAGGGGGGATCAAATAAATATAAGTGTTTTTTTCACTCTAATATTTATTCATTATTACCCTTGACTGGTACCTGAAGCGGAGGGCTGATAACCTTTCTTTCATGTGTAAACGATCAAGATAACACAGCGTTTATGTTGCAGTGCCCTATGCACCATTTGGGTGCGGATAAGGATTTGCAGATGTATGTGATTATAATCCAGCATCTCTCGCTCTCTATCAACGGTATGTTTAAGACGCTTTTAAGCGTTTCCCGCAAACAATGTATAAACAAAACTTTAAAATTTACAATACTTAACACTCACCATAGTCAGGGTACTCAATCCCATCATAATCATACATCTCTTTGCCATTGATAATCACTTTTCCGGAATGAGCGACGCTGTTATATGTGTGAACACATAACCTAACTTTAGCAGGATTCTTTTGCACATCTTTCCCTAAAACGGAAGCTTTAAAAGCGTTCACAGCTTTTCCGGAACCACCTTCTGTGTCATTTTTCTTCAACTCACTAGTCGCCTGCCCATCCTTGTCCAAAATCGGCCATTTTGTCTTATCAGTAGACTCCGGGTTAAACTCGTTGTCATATATGTACCGGACATGTCTCAAACGATCATTCTCCCTCGATCCGTCGTTGTTTTTCGATCTCAGACCGTCGAGAATGGCGGGATTTGTGTCTAGTCTCGTTTTCGGCTTCGGAAAGGCGTTTGCGATATTCAAAACCAAAATCGCAATCATGATTGAAATTATATTCTGGTAAAACATCGTGGCATATGCACTTGTAATTTACAGCATCAAAAACGGTAAAAAATTGTCATCTTTGTTTGTGTAGCATCTGTGTTCGGGGCCTGGAAATATATCATTTAAATTAAACAGTAATTAAGATGACCAAACATAAAAAAAATATAAAAATAAAAAGTTTAAAATAATTGAGTTTCAACGATCATTCCGTTAATTTATTCAGCAGTTACTTTGCGGCAATATCAATCCATTTATTTATTTAATAAAATTTTTTGAATAAAAGATAAATATTTCGCTCACTCCTTTCAAGAACGTCATAAATAAAAAAACTTGATTTTACAGGAGAACGTTTTTAAAGTTTAAAAATATAATACAATGTATTAAAAATAAATACTAAGCCACTTATTGAACTTTTTACTGTGTAACAGATCTTTTTAGGTAAAACCTGAAGGTTTTTTTCTCCATTTGAAAAATATTAAGTAGATTTAAAAAAATAATTAAACAATACCTTTTCTTCAAAATGCAAAAACAACACTTTCTGCCCTGTAGCGGGTAAATATTAAGTTAAAAATATGCCGCTTTTGCTGGGATATAGTACATTTTCTGGGCATTCCGAAAACATGCACAAATGAAAATTGATAATTTTTTATTTACGACGATTTGGGCATGTGAATTGAACGAGTGTAGAAAGAACAGTAAAACAGAATGATGAAAATCTAGTTAGTGATAGAAGCAGAGGACGACCGAGGAAATCTTGGTATGATCAAATATTTCAAATACTTGAAAGCGATTGAAATAATCGGCGGGTATGTATGAGGAGATCCATGAATGTGGAAATGGTGTATAATATTTGCAAAAGCAGATTGATGTGGCGTTCTATCATCTCTGCCTACCACTGCAGAAGCGGCGTGATGGTTAGATAGTTAGTTTAAATAAATAAATATTATGAAAATAGATGTTTAAAAAAAAGTGCATTATATACATTATTTTTTGACATCTAAATTTAGATGAAGAAGAATATGGATATCTGGGCGTTTACAGGGCTTACGACCGTCATAGGCTGGCTAAAAAAAAATAGCTCCTAATTGGAGATAATCCAGATTTGTGGACAGGTATTAGGACACACTCAAAATGTTATGAAAAAGTGTATTTACTATCGAGTCTAAGTTATTATTTTTAATTAATTAATTAAAAAAAGAAAATTTTGTTTTTTTATTATTTACACAAATATTTCAATTTCATAATATTTTTGTGAGCCTAAGCAGCCTATTATTATAAATAGGTAATCGAATTGTGGTATAGAGTGTTTTCGCACCGACAACTCTGACTTGAGAGTCCGCGACACTTACCACGGGACCAAAACCCGACGAAAAAAATTAAAACGAAATGTTTTGATCGTTATATATTTTTTAAAAACCACGGTTATAAATTAAATACACGAACAAATTCGAAAACACTATTGCGCAAATGCGTAAAACGTAAATAAACAAACGCACATTTATTTGCGCAGTTTATAATTTTGGCGAACATTGTTTATTGTAAATGGTGTATGAAACGACGCCCTTTGCAAGCATGGTCGGATGAAACAAAAGTGCAACCGACACGAGACAACAGGTGCATTGAAAATAGCAAATGTAACCGGCGTCGTAATGTCTAGACGGGAATATATCGATTTTCCAATCGCCCGAAATCAAAACTGCGCGCAATAGAAACACAACGCAAGTCCAAACATATATTAAACACTCCGAGTCAAAAAAACAAACCGTCGTTAGCACACCGAGCGAATTAAACGGCCCGCAAAAACAAAAACAAAAAAAAAGAAACACAATTTAAATGCACCACCGGACGAAGCGATCGGACTGCGCTCGTAAAATATTTATATCTAAAAAATACACTGTATAATGGCTGCGATACTTACGGCAGTCGGTGCGATTATCAAAATGCATCGAGTGCAACCGTTTGTACGTGACATGACACAGCTTTGTGTATTATCATATAAACATTTTTATTTGTTTGACGAAGCTGTCAAAATCGGCGTAGGAGAGCGGCGGCCATGTTTTATCTATACCACGTGATCTCATTTGATTCCAACACGCTTCTAACGAGAATATTATTTCTTGTTAGTTTATTTGGTCCTACTTACTTCTTGACAGCAACGTGTTGGAATCGTAACATGTGTTTTTAATTTACAGTGGAACCTCTCAAAAGGAGTTTAATTCGTTCCATCATCTTACTCGTTAAGCGAAACATTTTTTACCATAGAAATCAATGTAAAATACGATAATGCGTTCCAAGCCGAAAGAAAACTCAATTTTTTATATGTATTTTTTAACGTTCATTAAAATAAAATTACTCATAACTTGTTAAATAGTGTAAAAACGCGGAATATAATTTAGATTTGAAAAAAACGGGGAAGAAATATGAATTTATGACAAATAATTAATCCCTGTTAAACTAGAAAACTGTTTTAAGACATTTGTCTTTGCCGACGCTTCAAAATTTGGCAAAAATGTGTCACAGCATTATCATTGAATAAAATTGTACCACGAATAGCCACCTCCTTATTAGGATAGTGCTTCTTAGTATATGATGCAACAGTTTCCCATGCTTTTAGCATTTCTCTTATTGCGCTAGAAGATTGTTGCTCTGCTACTTCTTCCTTCTCCATAATTTCTTGCTGTGAAACACGATGCAACTTGATAAGCTCTTCGGTGGTCAGCTCTTGGCTGAACTCTTTCATGAGCTCTTCAATATCGTTATCCACGTCGAATCCCATGATATTGTCTAATGACACAATCTCGTTAACTCTAGACTCCATAGTTACTGATTTAAAATCGTATTTGACAACACTCTCTGGCCAAAGTTTTTTCCAGGCAGAAGTGAGGGTCCTCTTGATAAACAGCCTTCCCAAGCCGCGAAAATCCCGGTTCACAAGTAAATGTCGTGAAAAAGGGACTTACCCTTCCTCTGTTACTCGTTATGCGAAACATCGCTCGCTAAGGGAGCAACTTTTTCAGTTTTTTTGCTGGTTATGCGAATTAGTCGTTATGAGAGGTTCCACTGTATTTTTATATTATGTATGTAAGTAGGTACCTACTTTAAAGCGTTTTATAATATTGTAGCAATATTCAACAAGAAAATTATAACGACACATTTTCAAGACAGTTTTAAAGTACCTACCCTGTAAACATCCACGGAATTTTTTTTTTGTAATTAAAAAAGAACACAGATTATTTCTTGCAAGCATTTATTACGTAAACGAATAGGTATATATACATACAAAAAATATAATTAAATCGTTTAAAAATATTTATAGCTTGTAGACACACAAAAAATACTTAATCTGAGTTTTGTATATAAATAGATTTGTTTTTATATATATAATGGTACAGACTGACCGGAGCATTTCGTCGTAACGTAACGTCGTAACATCGCTCGCGGCGAGCATCAGCGAGCATCCCAAACTATGGGTGGAGCGCTCGGCTCGCTGTACTGACTATACGAATGCTCGCATCGTAACGTGTTGCGTTACGATCAAATGTGGAGGTCAGTCCCTACCATAAAATACTTGTCATACAAAATATGAATTTCAGAAAGTTGCATATTCACTACGTTTGCGAACCAGTAGGGCTACGAACAGGTTGATCTGACAGCAAACACATTGCAAACTACAGCGAATCACATTTTTCAACTTATAAAAGATCAAATTTCGATAGATTCTTCTTCAAACCCTCATCCGCACCCGGTGGTGCATAGGGCACTGTATCATGTAAATACACTGTTATCTTGATCGTTAACACACGAAGGAAAGGTGATCAGCCCTCCACTTCACCGGTCCAGGGTAATATTGAATAAATATTAGAGTGAAAAAATCACTTATATTTATTCAACCCCTCCTCCGTGGGGAATCGAATCCGGGACCTTCAGTACGGCAGCCGAGCGTGCTGACCATTACACTACGGAGGCGGACCTTCGATAGATGCTTCCCGAAAAAACAAAATAAGTGTCAATTTCAGGAACATCGTTTTTTTATAATAGCAAAATATAAACATTTTAAAAGGGTTGTATTTCAATTCTAACAAAAGAAGAAGTCTAATGGGATGGGAATTAGAAGTCTGAGTATTTACAGGGTTTACGACCTGTCATTCGCTAGTTTAACAGATACTTTATACATTGTGGAACTAACATTCACCGTTCTTACCCATGATTGACAACCACACTACTTAAATTTTGAAACCCATACATTGGTGGCGTAGTTGGATAAAAGCTAGACTGCAAAACTGCCGACGCAAGAATAAATACAAGAAAGGTTTTTTTTCAATTGGTCTCGGTATTTGTGATGTATTTTTCACATTTACCTTCCCGATCCATACTTATCCTACCTGCAGACAAGCTTTTAAATGTAGAGGCTTTGCGGATTATACCTACCTTTTATACGGAAATTATACGTCGCATCACGTGCGAGTTCACGGGCTGTATCTGCATTGAAAGCTGTCCCACCGCATGCCCAGATCTGATACAGAAGCATCTAGGCTTCCTGACAGATCTGCTCTTGCTAAGCAATTTTTTTTAAACTATGTTGCGAAATTTATTGAAAACGTGAAACAATATAAAATTTTATCCCGATTTTAGTGTGAATTTTCATTTAAAAGCTTTCAATATACCTGTCACTGCCAATCTATATAAATACAAGATTGTAAGTCCATCCCCAAATTTTCTAGAAGTGCCCCGGTGTAGGCAGTGAAAGGGATTAGTATTTAGTTCAATTAGTCAGCTAGATCCGATTCAGACCCGACGTTGTCCGGTACACAGACGCCCACAACCCCGACCAGCACAGCAGACAGACACGGAACAGTGCAAAGACATTTACGGATAATGGTCAGTCATCGCATTTCCACTTTATGTGTGATTAAATCAACTGTAGATACAGGCTGTATCTACAGTTGATTTGAGCACACATCTAGGTAAAATTATTCAAACACTAAAGTTCTCTTCCGAGCGTTTTTTTGAGTCCTCGCTTTCTCCGCGCCCTTCAACGTTACTTTTCATATAATCATTTTGCAAATTGGCCAAATTAGTCGCTGAAGAATTCTCTCCGACGAACTGGTAACCGTTATTCGGTTGTCTGTATGGGTAATCCATTTTACTGACGCGAATAGGAGTAGCTGTTTTCACAGCCTCGAAGTCGTACGGCTTGCTCCAGTGGGGCGTCATTGCTGAGTGTTGGAACACTTGCGGGCCGAACTGCGCCGGGTGGGACAGCGGCATGGCCCGGTGCGGGCTGGAGGCGCGCCCAACATGCCGCGCGCCCAGATGGGCGGGCGGCATGTTGGGCGTGGGCCTCGACCACTGGGCGGGCGGCATGTTGGGTGCGGGCAGCTGGTTGGGGCAGTTGAATATCCAGAGCCGGTCGCCGAGGAACATGGGCCGGGGGGCCAGCACTCCCATGCTGCTGTAGTACTGCTGGGCGAGCAATTCTACGTCGTTTGTGTATTTTCTCTTCCACTTAGTCCGACGGTTTTGGAACCATATTTTAATCTGCAAAAACACACGTTTTAATTATAATTTATTCATAAAATCCTATTTTAAATTATCACTAAATTACGATCTATAACCGGAAATACATTGCGAGACCGAGTAAGAAATACCGACATCCGGAGCATGTGTAAGACGGAGGATATCGTGAGGTGGGGACGACAACGAAGGCGATACAGGAATGATCATGTAAACAGAAAGTCAGAAGACAGACTTCCACGTATCGCCCTCCAGGGCAACCCTGAAGGACGCAGACCCCCAGGTAGACCTCCGAAAAGATGGAAAGACAGCTGGGAGTCAACATCCCAAGAGCGACATGCGGAGGCACAAACAGATCCATAGGATCTACAAAAAGAAGAAGAAGACTAAATTACGATGGTCTGCTGGAGTGTCCCAAAAGGCATTGTTCCGCAAAGTGTGTGCCGCGGCACACTGGTGATTAGTTGATGTGCCGAGGAAATAAGTCTAGTTTTGTGAAAATAACGCAATTGCTCCAAATTTGTATTGCCTGTGCTCTGTTAAGTAGTCTCACATTTCCCATTAAACGTAATATGTTAAATATGTTACCATAATATGGTAAATATGCACCTCTGAAATGTCTTAATTTGGTAGGTGTACCTTGAATAGAAAAATCTTCATCTTTGATGAGATGTCAAAAAAATTATATGAAAATAACTCCTGTAATTGAAGATAATCCAGATTTTGTGAACAAGTATTTGGACACACTCAAAATGTTGTGAATAAATTATCTGGTCAAATTATAAGCTGAAATAATAAAAATGAAAATGATAATTTCTGGCGTTTCTCATGTGTGTGATTATAATCCAGGATTCGGACCTCACATACTAATAAAAGAGTTTCTGCTCAGTAAAAAGCTTATTTTCACCTCACTAATAGATGTCTCTAGTGAAGTTCTAGTGATTCAAGAATAATGTTTCAAAATTGGTTCATATATATAGAACTTCCAAGAATTTGAGTAGTGTGGTTGTCAATAATGGGTAGAATTGGTGAATGTTACACGTGTGTAAAGTGATCACTTAAACCAACCTTTGACGGTCGTCAGTCCCGTAAATGCCCAGACTTCCATATTCATCTTCATCTTTGATGAGATGTCAAAAAATAATATGAACAGAAAAAATCCGGAACATTGCCCTAAGGGACAAAATAAAAAGGTCACACAATCGTGGAAGCTTTGCTGTAACTTACATCAAGAGTAAAGTAGAGGAAAGGCAATTGAGATGGTATGGGCACATAGGACGCAGAGCATAGGCTATGCCTACTCGTGAGTGGATTTACTCTTCATACTTAAAGTTACTATAATTTCATGTAATTCATGAGTGAAAATTCTAGGCAAAACACCCGCGTTGTTATAGAGTAATTACCATTAATTCTACTATAATTTCATGCAAATTTGTGCACCATTAGCGTGATTAAGTAATCGATTCCAAAAAACGGATCAAGTAACGACTTCTTTCACACGAATCGTTATTTAATTCGGTTTTTGAATTCGATAGCTTGTATTTATTGTCCATGATAATACCTGTGTCTCTGTAAGCCTCAGGTTCCTAGCCAGCTGCAGCCGTTTGGCGACAGACAGGTACTTGTTCCTCTCGAACTCAGTCTCCAGAGACTTGATTTGCTGGGCCGTGAAGGCGGTCCGGGGTCGCTTCTTCCGGTCGGAAGACCCCCCCGGAGAGTCCTGGGCGTCTGAGAAATAATAATCGATAGTCATTAGTGATCACCGAATGTATTTTTTAGTTTTTTTTTGTCAACCAGTGAGAAACTCACGCCCTATGTAAATTCACATGTAAATACATACACCTAAGTAACTTGACTGCTAACTTAGAATCAATGAAATGTATAAACTCATGCCTCTAGCGGGATAGCGAATGTTTTTGCCTAGAATTTTCAATCATGAATTACATGAAACTATAGTAACTTTAATCATAAAGAGTAAATCCACTCACGAGTAGGCATAGACTATAAAAGCTTAAAAATTGAAGCCTAAGTGACATGATAAGCGGTGTTGCATTAGCTTGCTTATTTCAAGCAAATGTATACAGCTAGAGAGCATACTCATCTTGAGCATACTCATAAGCATGATTGATAAGTAGAATGTGTATCTGTACCTTAAGTAAATAAAACCCACAATTGGCATTCCGATAGAGTATTTATTATAAAATTTTATAAAATTGGATCTGGCGGATTTTTAAAGTAAGCGACACATATAAAACAAAATTACGAAAGACGTTCATATTTTCTCATGTACCTACCTCAGGATCATTCCTCAGTATCATACTGGCAACATTTAAAGAAAAATGTAAATATGTACTAAACTCGAGGAAAATATTTGCTTTCGTCTTTCAAATGAGTTATCCGCACTGTACCACTCCGTAATTGATTGCAAGGTGCTTCAAAATTCACGATAAATTACTTAACCCCGCATTATCAAACAGTTAAGTACCTACCCACGCAGTTCTCGCCAGGCTATTAAAAATAATAAAAGACTCTCGACTGGCAACACATGAAAGCGCGGCAATTCCGATCTGACACGACGTTACGGGGGCATAAATAACCGAAGTCAAAACACACACTTAAATCCGTTATATTGTCAAACTAAATGTCGGGATCGATAAATACACACGAAATGTGGCCGCGGAGTCATTCCGAGATGAGAATACGACAAAAAAATGGGACATACATCATAAATTAAACGGGACTTTGAACAGGGCTGCCACACACTCACATACTGATTTACTTTTAAATGAATATTTACGTTTTCATTGTGTACTTCATTCATTCAAACCCTCATCCGCACCAAAATGGCGCATAGGGCACTGCATCATATAAACGCACTGTTATCTTGATCATTAACATGAAGGAAAGGTGATCAGCCTTCCGCTTCAGAAACATTGTATACTTGTGTGTATATATATATATATATATATATATATATATATATATATATATATATATATATATATTTATTTATATATATATATATATATATATATATATATATATATATATATATATATATATATATATATATATATATATATATATATATATATATATATATATATATATATATATATATATATATATATATATATATATATATATATATATAAATATATATATATATATATATATATATATATATACATATATATATATATATATATATATATATATATATATATATATATATATATATATATATATATATATATATATATGTAATAAAATAACTAGGTACCTACCTATACATTTTATTAAGTACTTACAAATAGTACCTACATAAAACAGTTCTACCACCAGATGTCGCATGC